>NW_017100358.1:491304-538133 GCF_001263275.1 Habropoda laboriosa
ATCGAGCACCGCGCTGAATTCGCTATTTACACATCGCGTGTGTGCCGTGTAACGCGATCGAATCTTCGAGAAAAATTTCAGTTCGGATGTTTGCCGAGCTCGTTTTATTTTTCACCCCGGTGATCCCCGAAGAATCAACATTTTCCCGCCCGATGCGAGATAAAGCAGACCTTCGGACGCCGCGCTGTAAAATATGAGAGTCACTCTGTTGGTACGGGACGAAATTAATTCGTGAGATATGTGCGCTATAGATCAACCGTAACACTTTTATATCACCGAGAAAATTAATAGAATTCGAACTTCGCTATTTTCATTTCTTTTCTCTCTCTCTCTCTCTCTCTCTTTTTAGTAGACTATCCATTACTCAAAGTTTAACAAGAGACAGAGAGAGAGAGATAATTTTCAGAATATAAAATTCTAATTTCGTTCGAGTGTGTGGAGAATTCATTGAACGCGGAGCCCGAAAACGAGTTTCTACGCAGGAATCCTGATCGCGGACTCGCGCAGCCAGCCGTCGAGAAGACTCATTGCTATTCCGCGGGTAACTCATGCGGGGCATTATGGTAGTCGCAGTCGGGGCTCTACTAAATTGAAAACAAGATCCGTCACGTTTCCAGGCAAGCAAAAAGAATTTTAATGAATTATAAGGAGCAGGTATGAAGGAGGATTGACAGGCGATCCTGGTGAAATTAAAGGAGCTGCCCACTGACCACCGCTCTGTCCGCCATTGTGCGGCCGCTGCCCTGGCCATTTTTTGCCCCGACGAGCCACCACGCTGCGACAGGGATACTTTTTTAATTTTTCAACACAAATTGCCCGACCCTTTGTCCTTACACTGGACACGACGTTTCTTTAATTGGAATTGAATCGCGGTTGAAAATTCCACTCGTGAATTATATTGTTTCTTCTTTTAGAAATTTTCATCTGCTCTTTGTATGCTTTTTATTTGCTAAATAAAATGTTACTTAACGTAGGAATGTCGGTGGAAGGATTATAGCGAGGTTGCAAGATGTTGAAGCATATCGATGGGGAAATCGACAGATTCCTGAGAAGATAAGGGCTTGATACCTCTGTTAGGGTCTTTTGAATATGTCTCAGCTTTGATTTAGTTCCAATAGAAATACATATCCTAATACTTCAACTTACGACCTCGCTATATTTTTTCCATAGACTACAGTACTCTTTAATTATAATACGTACTCAAAGTTATGGCTGCATTAATATGCTTTAATTTTAATTCAGTCCCAATGGAAGAATGCATAGTGGGTATCATTGCACTAATCGCTGTCACTACTTAATAGCGTCAGCTACGACCTCGCTACATTTCGTACATAAACTACGGTATCTACTTTTAGAATAAGCTTTAATTTTAATTCAGTTCCTGTATATAATTGCACCAATCGCTGTCGCTTATGTACGACCCCGTTACGTTTCTTCCACAGACTGCACCACTTTGCAAATTAAATTCCCAAAAAATTCAACATCCAGGAAACACTACAAAGCACCAAATATGAAACAAACATCACTCGACTTTCCACGACCGAGAAATTCCGCTCTGGAGGAACCCCTTCAGGAGCACAATTTCCACAAAAATTTATTCACCAGGCGGAGCACCCTATCTCCTCCAGCACCACCGCTCAGTCACCCTCATCATCCCCTCTTGACCTAGCACGGACGCACACGCATCCATCCAAGCGCGGCGATCACGGAGTTCGGCGTCGAAAGGGTCGAGCAACGGGAGAAAAAGGAATTTAATGAATTATAAAGGCTCTAGCCTGCGGTGCAGAGGGGCGAAAGATAGAGAGAGAGAAAGATGGTGAACGAGGTCGTGGAGGAAGGGGATTGGCAGTCGATCCAGCCGGAATTAAAACGGCTGGCCGTCGTCGGCACTGCGGTGCCGATCCGTCCTGGGGGTTTTCTTGCGCCCGTGAACCCTCCGTGTGCAGAGAGGAGGGTCCAGGAAAGAGTTCGAAAAGGCAGAGAGAAAAAGGAGCTCCGAGAGACGAGCCAGAAGACGAAGAAGAAGAAGAAGAAGAAGAAGAAGGAGGTGGGGATAGTGGTAGTGGAGGAAGAGGAGAAGGAGGTGGAGGTCGAGGCGATGGTACTAGGGGACTTGATGAGAACGCCTGGTGGGGGAGGGTTTCCGAAACAGCTCGCCGCTATCTCGACTGATCCGATCAAGATTAATGAACGTGCGGCTTGCGAGTCGAAGCCTTTGCGCCGCCCAGGCTGCTCTCTCCTCTCTGTCTCGTAGCTGGTGCACCTATAGCCACTTCCTTCTCGCTCTGATTCTTTTTCTCGGCCCGCTGATCCACGCAGGGGCAGCGACTAGCGACAGGTACCGTCGACGAGTCCTCGTAATAGCGCGGTTCGCGGTGGCTGATGTTGCCGCTGCGTTTTGCCTCGCGAACCTTACTTTGCACACGATTTTCGGAAGATTCTTGCGTATTCTCGATGTAGAATCACGGGAAAAGTAGATTTCATTACGATAATCGTTTGTTGAGAGATAAGATAGGACTGCTAGACAGACTATAGGCAGACCAAAAATAAACGAATCTGTATTTTAGTTCCTTCACGATTTTGTGAAGATTCTTGTGTCTTCTAGATATATAGAATCACTTGGAAAAATAGATTTCATTACGATAAATGTTGGTAGGCAAAGAAGACAGGATTGCTGTACAGAGTAGGTAGGCGTAGACAGACCAAAACTGAATCTGTACATTCTTGACTCTTCTATACCAAGAATCACTCGGAAAAATAGATTTCATTGCAATAATCCTTGGTAGACAGACAAGATACGACTGTTACACAGTATACACATACACCAGAAACGGATAAATCCACCTCTTACGTCGCTCGGAAAAATTGCAGAAACCAGAACGAAGGCGATCCGACGAACATCGCCAGTAACCGGATCATAATACAAGAAACACTGTAACGATATCGAAGCGACAATTTGTTCGAGGCAAACAGGAGAGTGGACGGAGCACACAGAGCAGCGGCAGGTTCGATCGAGCGTGTACAGGCACAAGAGTCAATACGAGGAAACTTATAAGTGGACGTATTGGGATTGGCAGGGCAGATAAAGGCTGCGGTAGCGGTAGCAGCAGCGGTAGCGGAACTCGTTTTCTTCTCTCTACGGGTCCACGGCTGTGACTCTGCAGAGATAGATGTGTCACCAAGACCAAGCTGGATAAAAATACACGTCCCCCTCGCCACGATGGTTTTAATTAATTCCGAGGATCGACGCGACCGCCCGTGTTAACTTTCCGGCTGGGTCGCTGCATCAGCCGCGCGTGTCCCCGATCGCTACTGTGCTGCAACAACCGGACCCGTTTAACCGTCCTGTTAAAAAAAAACTTCACGTGGACACGCTGCTTTTCCTTCTTTTTTCTCTTCTTCTTCGTTGTAACTCTGACGACATCTGTTCGACGTACTTTTTAGAGCACCGGTGAAAATTTCGGATGCTCGAGGAACGTTTTTTTCTTCGAGATCCTTTTTTCGGTGCTCGGGAATGATTAAGTTGATAATTGGGCGCACTTTTCGGGATAGGATTGAGTTCGTTGACTTTGGTTAACTGAAAGTTTAAGCGGAAATTTGAGCAGAAGCGTGTAATGTGCGTTGACTTTGGTGTAGTAGGAAATTTTCTATTGTCCTGCGTCGAGAATTAATCCTCGGAAGGTGCATCGAAATTTGAGCAGAAATTTGTACTTTATGATACTGAGCTCGTGTTAAAATGGACGAAGTTAGGCCATGTGACTTAGAAGTTACGTATCAATTCAGTTACTCCGAAGGGAACGCAACAGAGTCTCCATCTTTTTCCAGATAATTCACCTGAGAGTCCCGTTCAGGCTTTCAATTCTCAAGAAAATACACTTAGAATTTTTCTAATTCACTTTACATTTAATATTACTAATTGTGCATAAGAAATATCGATCGTTCAAGCGAAGTGTCAACTTCAGCCAATAGGCAAATCGAGTATTCTCTAATTGCTTTGTGTTTCACTTTGCATCGAAGTAAAATAGTTCGCTTAACTGATACAAAATCTCGTTGCATTCTTAAAGTCCTGTTGGCACTGCATAACTTTCTCGCGAAATCATCGTGAACTCCTACAGTCACGATTAGCACGAAGAAGGTGATCGAACACGGAGTGACGAGGTGTCCGCGGTGTCTGCGGGCTCGAATCTAATTTCACCGGGCTCCCTCGTCGACGACACGGGGCTCCTGTTATCTTTAGTTACAGCCTAATGTGTATTTGAGATGCGAAACTGCCTCTGGGGGATGTCAGTCAGTCGGCGGAGCGAGCGTAAAGTGACGCGATGAACGCGCCACGGCGAACCCAGGGGTTGCGGCGCGAGAGGGAGCGGGATGCTTTGTAATTACGGGCCCTGATAAATGGAGTCGTGACTCGTTAATCCCCTCCAATTACACATAATGGGGATCCCTCGAATCCGCGTCCCCCCACATTTTTGCCGATTTTAAATTCGACGATCGAGCAGGTGCCAAACTCCAGCCAATCTCTTCATTAGAAAATTAAGGAAAATGAGAAATTTTTGATCATTTATTCCTGTTATAGATCAATGATTTTTAGTAGATTTACGTCGAAGGTTTGTGCTTACTGTGAGGCCTTGTGCCAAATTGACGCAATTTTTTCAGTAGAAAATTGAAGAAACTAATTGAGAAAATTAAAGGGACCGATGATTTTTAGTAGATTTGTGCAGAAATTGAACTGCGAAACCTTGTGTCAAATTAGAGGGAATTTCTTCATTAGAAAATTAAAGAGATCGATGATTTTTAGTAGATTTACGCAGAAATTGAACTGTGAGGCCTCGCGCCAAATTAGAGGCAATTTGTTCAATAGAAAATTAAAGAAATTGATTGAGAAAATTAAAGGGACCGATGATTTTTAGTAGCTTTGTACAGAAATTAAACTGTGAAGCCTCGTGTCAAATTAGAGGGAATTTCTTCATTAGAAAATTAAAGGGACCGATGATTTTTGTAGATTTCTGCAGAAATTGAACTGTGAAGCCTTGTGCCAAGTCAGAGGCAATTTCTTCTTCAGAAAACGAGCAATTTTTGATATTTGACTTTTAGTAGATTCGCCCAGAAATTGCTGGATGAAAATGATGCGTTTGATAAATGCTGTAGGCATGAAGTGTTGAACTGTCAGGCCCCGTTCCTCCTCAAGTTGCAAATCATTTTTTCAACCAACTAGCTGTCCGCTTATCTTAACAGGAAGTGGCCGGCGCGACCATGTTGCCTTCAAGTGCAACCTTGTTACGTCCCGTCATAAATCTTCCAATCCTCTCAAAAACACCAGGAAGCCTTGCTCAATGCTCCAGCCAAGTATTTCAATATCTCCAGCTCGTCTCACGTATGCAACGTGTCCCTGCAGGAAGCAACGTCTATTCCAATCCAACCAGCATAACCTATTTACATGATTTCCAACGTAAAATTTCCTCATCTCGACACTGTGCCTTGCGGAATCATTCACCTTGTGCTCTCGACAATGTTGCTATAGAATTCTTCGATTACCGCAGAGCGAGAAAACTGTGACAAGTCGAAAGCGTGAAATTTTTTAGGAGAATGAAATGGAAAATTGCCGAATTACAGCAATACGAAACGTACGTCAGCTGAAATTCACTTGAGGCGTTATACTTCCACTTCTGACATTTCTTCTGTTGAGAGAATTCACAGAAAATGGGTGGCGATTTTTCGAGGATAGTAAATAAAAGGAAAGTTGAAAATTTATATTTTCCAAGTCTTACCTGCACCTTTCGCTAGATAATTCAAGAAAAAGGCCGGCGATTTTTCGAGGATAAAATTTGCGTATCAGAAGCCTATTCCAAGGAATAAAACAAAAATTGAAAATTTCTCACTGGCGACACTTTTCTCACGAAGGGGAAATTTCTATTTCCCAAGTCTTACCTTCATCTTTCGCTAGATAATTGAAGAAAGAGGCCGGCGATTTTTTTAAAACACTAAATCCGTGTATTGGAAGCTCATCCCAAGGAGTAAAACGCAAATGGAAAATTTTCGACTGCCTGAATCTCCAAGTGTCACCGCTATCTTCCGCCAGATAATCCACCTCGCAGTCTCCTCCACGTTTCCAATTCCCAAGAAAATGCACGCAGCATTTTTCAATGGCCGGAGGATCGATCGAGTCCAGGTACATCCTCTGCCGCGGGGTCTCGGAGCCGCAATCACCTTAAGTAGTGCAACGCGAACAGTTTCCCGGGTGGGAATCATTTATCAGGCTGAATCTTCGCAGCGGCGGCGTTGCGCAACCCGAGTGTGTGGTCAGAGATCCGTTAAATCTTGACTACAGTGTGTCTGAGGGTGGGGCGAGGCGCGAATTTCACGTTGTTTGTCCCCGTAGTTTGCCAAACGAGCGATTCACTGACCACCCACTGTACACCGTGGATCGTACAGCTTGTAGATGCGAGGCGATTGCCAGGCGGATGCGAGCGAAATGACCGCCGCCGTACCGATCATTTGTCTTTGGCGCAACGAATGTGGAACGCGGCGTGTAGGTGGAACAACGCCGTCTGAAAATAGGGTCACGATTCGTAAGGTAGATCTGATAACAGAGCCCGGAAGGTATTTTCGCGTTCGCTGAATGTCCCTTGTCCCCGTGTCGGTGAGAGAACCGGCGGGAGAGCCAACGTGGGACGAGCTCGAGGAAATTGCGTCGAAATTGTTTCTCGATTTTTAGCGTGACATTCTGGAGAAGAGGTGTGGTGGTGGATTTTTAAGGATTCTCTGGGAACGTGGTTTCTGAGAGCCTCGTTGCGCAAACTGGATTGAATTGTCAGGGAAGAAATTTAAAGTGACGTCTGAAGAAAGGGGTAGAATTATCTTCAGCAAAGATGTTGTCCTTTTGTCTGAGTAATTACAGTTTTGCGAGGATTTTTCTCAAATACTTTTTGCGTGAAAAAATTTCCTCGATTCTTAGCACGAAATTGAGGAGAAGAGGTGTTGTTAGATTTTTAAGAAAGATTCTGTGGGAACGTGGTTTCTCAGAGTCTCTTATGTGTAGGCTGGATTGAATTATCAGGGAAGAAATTTGAATTGAAGTCTGAAGAAAGTGTTATCTTCAGCAAAGATTTCGTCCTTTTGTACGAATAATTACAGTTTTTCGTGGATACAGCCTTATCCCTCGATCCTTAGCATGAAACTGAGAAGAAGAGGTGTCGCTAGACTTTTAAGGAAGATTCAAAGAGAAAACGTTTTTCGAGAGATTGTCTTCAGAAGATATTGCACGAAAGACTGTAATTTCTGAGACACACCGTAAACGAATTGGTAAGCAATTTGAGGGACAAGGTTCGTTAAGGTCTCCGCTAGGAACCGTCCAGCCTATTTACCTTAATTCACGCCTAACACAATCTATATCCGAGAGTGGGTTGTAAGGGTATTCAGCACCGGAAGACAACGTAGCTCGGTCCTGGCGTTTCGTGGACGCCGGAGCAGTGTATAGATCTTGCAATTAGCTGCTCTTGTGTGCTTCCTTCCTCCTCGCCTGTCGAGAACCTCGCTGTTCATCGTGTCGCCCCTTGGTTTCCTCTGCGTTTTTACCCTGGACCAGTCAGAAATTCGCAATATACTCCAATTGGAGCTGTTTTGTTGGTCAACGAGGATGTAGACGATATTCCTGCCAAACTCCGATGCATCGAGAAGTTTGCAATATTCCTCAGATTCTAAAGTACAGAAAGTCTATCTTCAAAATTTCGTATCGCATAAAGCACTAATCTCTTCCTCAAATATTATCAGACTTTCCTTTTATTTATCCAATAGCTAAGATGAAACGCGTTAATACTCAAAAGTCCGAAATTCGCAACATACTCCAATCGAAGCTGTTTTACGTTTTCTAATGCTCCTAAAATTCAAAAATATAGAAACTCCATCTTCAAAATTTCGTATCGCATAAAGCACTAATCTCTTCCTCAAATATTATCAGACTTTCCTTTTATTTATCCAATAGCTAAGATGAAACGCGTTAATACTCAAAAGTCCGAAATTCGCAACATACTCCAATCGAAGCTGTTTTATTGGTCAACGAGGATGTAGATGGTGTTTCTACGAAACTCCAATACAGTTTCTAATGTTCCTAAAATTCTAAAATATAGAAACTCTATCTCCCAAATTTCGTATCTCATGAAACACAAATCTCCTCAAATATCACCAAACATTTCCTTAATTTATCCAACTCTCCATTTCACAATCCTCCTTAACAATAAACTATCCCTGACAATCGAAATTTAACAAAATCAACGTCTCCGTTTCCACAGTTCACCGCGGTGCAATTACTAACCCCGGAAAAGATGGCGAAAATTCCCACTGATTAACCCTTTCGAGTGTGTGATCATCATTAATATCGCGGTATCGCGTGTAATTCCCTGAAATTCCGTAAAATACGAAAGGAAAGCAGGAACGAGGCATGTCTGACTTTCGATCCTGGGTGGTAGCAGGTTATCTCGGCTGTTGGCCGGGCTGCTGGTTGCATGGGCGGAGGCAGGGTCGTGCAGGCGGCCCCTCATTCGCTTTCCGGGTGCCACCCTTCTTTTCGAGGCTGCTGCGGCATATCCCCAGGCCAGGCTGCGGCAATCACGCACGTGCTCGCGCATGCGCGACCACGGCAACGCCGCACGCATGGGCGCGTACACACGAGAGGCACCCGTTTGGAGAACCCCTTTTCTCGGCCGGCAGACCGTGTAGGAGAAATGTCCCCGTGATACTTGTGAATCGTCATGCTACTATAATATTGTTACTTGTCATGGGGGTCTCGATAAGAAATCGATACGTATATAGCGGCGTTGGTCGAGATGGTTATCGGGGCTCGAGTACGCTAACAGATATGAATGAATTGGACGATTCGGTGTCTCGAGGAATTATGCGAACGTCGAATTTCTCGGGTAGAATTGTCGTTTTGATAGCGGAAGGGTTTGTGGATTTATGGAAATTTTCTTTTCCCTGTTCTTCTTTTATTTTGTTGCTATATTTGGGAATGAAACGTGTTCGATGTCTCAGAGAACTGTGCGAACGTTGAATTTCTCGGGTAGAATTGTTGTTTTGATAGTGAAAGGGTTAGTGGAAATTTTCTTTTTCTTATTCTTCTTTTATAGCAGGGGATGAAACGTATTCGATGTCTCGAGGAATTATGGAAATTTTGAATTTTTTGGATCCGATAATTATTATTTTGATAGTGAAGGGTTTAGTGGATTTATGGAAATTTTCTTTTTCCCTGTTCTTCTTTTATTTTGTTGCTATATTTGGGAATGAAACGTGTTCGATGTCTCAGAGAATTGTGCGAACGTTAAATTTCTCGGGTAGAATTGTCGTTTTGATAGTGGAAAGGTTAGTGAATTTGTGGAAATTTTCTTTTTCCCTGTTCTTCTTTTATTTTGTTGCTATATTTGGGAATGAAACGTGTTCGATGTCTCAGAGAATTGTGCGAACGTTAAATTTCTCGGGTAGAATTGTCGTTTTGATAGTGGAAAGGTTAGTGAATTTGTGGAAATTTTCTTTTTCCCTGTTCTTCTTTTATTTTGTTGCTATATTTGGGAATGAAACGTGTTCGATGTCTCAGAGAATTGTGCGAACGTTAAATTTCTCGGGTAGAATTGTCGTTTTGATAGTGGAAGGGTTAGTGAATTTGTGGAAATTTTGTTTTACCTATTATTCTTTAATTTAGTAAATATATTGGGGGATGAAACGTCTTCGATGAATGCTACCCCGAAGAATTATAGAAACGTTCAATTTTTCGGATATAATTATTGTTTTGATAGTGGAAGGGTTACTTTTATAGTAGGGGATGAAACGTCTTCGATGTCTCGAGGAATTATGGAAATTTTGAATTTTTTGGATCCGATAATTATTATTTTGATAGTGGAAGGGTTACTGGATTTATGGAAATTTTCTTTTTCCTATTCTTCTTTTATATCAGGGCATGAAACGTCTTCGATGTCTCAAAGATTTATGCGAACGTTGAATATTTTGGATATGATAATTGTCTTAAATAGTGGAAGGGTTACTGGATTTATGGAAATTTTGTTTTCCCTAATCTTCTCTTATTTAGTAAACGCAATAAGGGATGAAACGTGCCTTCGATGTCTCAGAGAATTATGCTTCTGGGTTACGCAAACGTTCAATTGTCTGATAAAATAATTATTATCTCGACAGTGTAAGCTTTACTGGAATATTCTGTATTTATCTCGCCTACTTTTCAAAATGACTCATTAGCAACTTTCCAAGAAAAAGTGAATTTCCGATATTGGTAAGTAGGTATTATCGTTTGCAAATTTCTCATATTTTCAAGATACATAAAAACTCGCTTTCGAAATTTCCCCAAAGAGTCGTACTTATTTATTCTTCCAATTCTAAGGGATGAAAACTAAACAGATTCCAATAATAAAAATTACACGAGGTTCCAGCCCTTCGAAAGATCGACGTTTCCTTCCTAAACAAAGAGAAAAGTGGAATTCTTTCACCAATATTAAATCGTCCAGCGGGAAGATTCACGTCGGAGACGATGTTACACGTCGCTCGGTGTTTATCGGCATGATTCATACGCAGCATTATCTCGTTATTCCTATCCAAGCGGCTTTCCAGCAATCGGTGTATTCCTTTTCGAAGGGAAATGATTTATTATGCGGACTCTGCGGTGCAACCGGTAAATATATGCACGCGACTTTACATACGTAATATGGATGAGATACTGTCAACGCCGTCAACTAACAAGTTTACCTCGACTCGGCGCAGCCTATCGTTTGTTTCCTGCGCGAATGATGTATCGCGCGAAAAACCGATAAAAATGCGCCAGATAATAAATCTATAATAACCGAAATGTTCATTTTTCACTCTCGCGATAACGACGAAAGCCACGGGGGAGGAGAAAAGAGGGAAAGGAGAAAAAACAAGAGGAAAACGAAGCGAAACAGCCGATTGTTAATGTGCCTTAAAAATGAGAAAGAAACCGGTTGCATTAGTAAAAATCGTGGAATCGTTGGAAGAGGAACTCACTCTGCGGAGGCTTTGCTCGATCTCGGTATTCGCATGATTGAATAAAGGAAAAGGGATGGGGTTGTCTCGTCGAGGAAATCACGGCGTTATTGTAAATTACGAAACATTTATTTATTGATTCACTTTACTTCACGAGATTGTATCTTGATCGATTTCTACGATCGATATAAACATAAGCATCGAGGTGTGCCCAAATACACGTTTCTTATCGTACAGGCTATATACATTATCGAATAGAATATCAAGGAATACAATGTCACACTTAATAAGAACGTTCTCGTTAAACTCCGTGCACTTTTCTCGCATTTTGCGTTAGAACTCGCTAATTACACTAGGACCGCCGTATCTTCGTCCGTCCGGTTCCACAGTTTGGAACAGAAACGTGCCGCGAATTTAATGCTTCTTAACAAGACCTCTACGATCACTATATTTTAATCTGATAAACATCGTTTTGGTATATCGTCACAGCGACTCTGTGCAGTGTTCTTTTCCCCTTCATCTTCTTCTTCCCTTTTACTTAAATTTGATTGCTACTCGTCTCCGCGCTACAGCTTCCGGTTTCGACGCGCGAACCCCGTTTCTTTTGTCTTTTTAATCTATAGTTCCCGTTATTGGTCGTTCCGTTTTACTTTTCTCGATAAAAATAGACGATATCTTGCAGCAATTATTTACAACGTACAGGTGACGCGCCACGCGGCTGAAACGCGTACTTTTCTCATTCCGGCGTCTTTTCCTTGCCAAGCGGAGAATTCGCGAAATGGCCGACGATCGCGTTGTCCGACATGCACAGGAAATTTCCACTTCGTCTGGGACAACGAGCGGCAATTTAACGGGCGAAGAACTCTCTCTCGGGACGCGAATAGCGATTGGACAAATGAACGCTGCCTATTTTAACGCGTTATCTCCAGGAGAAATTGTCAAATTGGTAGTAACGTCGAAACTCGTGTATATTCTACTTTGCGTGTGAAACGAAACGACGGCTAAAATTCTACGATCTCGCAAATTTCCTTCGATTCTTCTCAACGTCGGAACGCAGGCGTCACTGTACATTTCTCTCTCTCTCTACGAGCGAACAAACAACGTCGAACAATTTAGCTGTTCGTTCGATGAAAACGTCTCCTATCGACTACTTAAAACTCTAAGACCGCACACTTACGTAATAACATACGAAATACGATGCACTTTAATCACATAGGGATAAGGACTTTCATTTACACGACTATATACATGCGCACGTTATGTACAGTTTCACGTGTCGTGGGAACGAATCGATCTGTTATACTTCCTCATTTTCAAACGTCTAGATCGATGGGAGGTGGTTACTTATCGGATCACAGCTTTCGACGTACGAAAAGTCATAGTTGCGCGGCGAAACCTTCAGAATAATTCATCGTTTCGAGAAAAAACAAATATCTACTATATCTAAAGGGAGGAAATCGTAAAAACGCGGGTTAAACTTCGACAAACCCGACTTCTATGGCTCTAGAAGAAAACAACGATTGCAATTTTTTCACGTCTAAGTCCATCGACTCACTGTTTCTTCACCAAGTTACCGATTAATATTTCACCATTTTTTTTTTCTCACACTTTTTCTCCAACTAAACCGGCGTCTCTCTTTCATCCTCCACTTCTTTCACTCGCCGACACCCGACAATCATCCTCGACGACGTCGTCACTCAGTCTTCAAGTACTCGTCCCGGTACTTCACAGATCAAAGGAGCTGAAACGATGATTAGCGGCCGCTCCTTCGTTGACAACAGCTCTCGAGCGTGCCTCGACGAACCTTCTCGGGCGATCAGAACACACCGGGGAGAGAAGAAACCGGGTAACAGACACCGTCAGCGCCCATTTGTTTCACCAGAACGGCCGCCAATCGTCCACCGTATCATCCAGATGACGATGACTCGGCGTTCCCAGCGAGAATAGCCGTAGGATCACAGGAAACTTCAGCCCTGTCTCATCTTGAATGCAGTCAGGTCGCTCTTTCGGCTGTGCGACTGCCACAATAGACGACCCATCCGCGCGAATCGTTCCAGCTAGACCGCTGTGCTTCCTTTTTTTGGGGGCACTGTGAGATTGCAGTAGAATTCGTCATCAAGAACAAGGACTTGCTTCCGGCTCCAAGCGTGTGGAACTTCCTTCTAGGCCGACGGATCATACATCAGACAGCAATTCACCGAAGGAGGATCGTCGTAGTACTTCCTGTCTTAGCTTCTACCTTCAATTACTGTTTCGATTCAGTGCACACCTACTGGAGCTGTGGATAGTCTGAGGAACGAAACTTTCTTCTCTTATTTTGCATTAACAGTCTTCGATGGAAGTTGGATCGTTGGAGAAGCAGTAGAAGAAACGTTCTTCTATGGTGAAACAGAAATAGTAGATAGTCTGAGGAACAGAACGTTCTTCGAGCTCCTTGTTTCTGTATATATTAACAGTCTTCGATGCAAGTAGAACCAACAGAAGAAACGTTCTTCTGCGATGAAACAGTAACCATAGACAGTTTAATCCGTCCTTATAAGTCCAAATCCTTGCACTGTTACAGTTCACCATAAAATCTGTCTTCCTAGAATCGCCCAAAGACGACCTTCTTCATCCACGAGTCCAGTGAAACAGTAAGTGTAGATAGTCTAAGGAACAAAACGTTCCTCGAGCTCCTTGTTTCGGTACACATTAACAGTCTCCGATGCAAGTAGAACCAACAGAAGAAACGTTCTTCTGCGACGCAACAGCAACCAGAGACACTATTATTCGCCGTGGAACCTTCTTCGACAGTCTTCACAGTAGAACCATCCGAAGACCAAAGAAAGCTCTCCGATTCACGAATCTTCTCCAAAGCAGAGCAACGTTCCCCGGTAATTTCCTAAGACCAAACAGCAACGAACCCGTGGCCAGTGGTGCCGAAGCTGGCGAGAATTCGACTCGAATAATCTTCCACTTCCCCAGACGGATGTTACAGCGCCGTCAGCCCGTAATCGGACTTGATCGCCGGTGGCGGAATGGGCGCGGGGACTTGTGACAAGCCAGAGGGACTGGTGGCAGGGGCGAGAGGGCTGATACTTCCGGAGCCGATGTGGCCCAACGGTCCTCCCGTCGGACCCTCCATCATGCCGCTCACATGATGATGACTCAGCTGCGCCTGTAGATGGGCCAAGGGATGCGGGTGACCTTGGAAGCTCGGATGGACCACGTTCGTATGCGGAAGGGCCGCGTTCACCGCGTGCACGTCCGCCATGTCCGTCAAACCGACGCCGGAGTCTAAACTTGCGTCGATCCCGCTCGACGGCGAGTTGTTGTTCTTTCGTTGACTGTTGTTGTTACCGGTGGAGAGTTTCCCTCTCGTAGACGGTGTTTTCGACGATTTCGAAGGCGGTTGCGACGTCTGACCGTTCGCGTTCTTCCGCCGTACGTTCTTCGTGTTCGGTAGCTTGTTGTCCTTCTTCCACTTCATCCGACGGTTCTGGAACCAGATCTTAATCTGCCGCTCAGACAACACCAGGGTATGAGCGATCTCGATACGTCGCCGTCTCGTCAGGTACCTATTGTAATGGAATTCCTTCTCCAGCTCGAGGATCTGGTGCCTCGTGTACGCGGTCCTCTGCCGCTTCGGCTCCATCCCCGGCTGGTACGAGCCGTTCGCTGCAAGAACCAAACAGAGATCGAGCCACGTTAGTTTCTTGCTTCTCTAGTCTCGACTGTATTACTAAACGAATTTAGTCAGGATTTATTTTTAGAACGTTATCAGCGACGGTAGATGTGCTACATTTCGAAATTGTTTAACGTTCGATCGTACGTAAACTTAATCGTTCCCTATCAAACTTCGTCAGTGCGTTCTACGGGTGTAGGTGAGAAAAAAATGTTATGTAAATAGAGGTCGTTCGAGGCTTTATTAAAAAGTTATAACGATAATAGGAAATAGGAAGGATAACGGGTGTCCGGTTATTACGCGGAATAGAAATAGATCAGCGATACGTGTATCTAATAGTTTGTTTACGCAAGCTTTGTGAACGATTAGAGGTCGTTCAAGGTGTCGAATATCACTTTTGCCAATGTCATTCTTGCCGATTATCATCATATCCTTCGTATTTTCGTCGTAACTTTTGAACGAAGCCTCGAACGACCTACGTTTACATAACATTTCTTTCTCGCCTATACCCGTAGATCACACCGACGAAGTTTGATCGAAACAAAACTGGGACACCCGGTATGTGATAAATTTTCCCTATCGGACGATGCAACGTTTTCGCAAATATCCCGTAATCGATTCAGCCTTGCCTGTCGATAGGTACAAACTTCTATGGCACGAATACTCGACGACTTACTCAGGCAATTACACGTCAATATTATCGCGTGATTTTCCATTTGTTATGCGTAAACAGCTCTCTTCTCTGTTTGTATCCGACGTGCAAAAACTCCAAGCGCTTGTAAACAACCCTATTAATAACGTTTTTTTTCTCTCTTTCGAACCAACCATCTGTTCGAAAATTCTACCGAAGGAATCGAACCTGCCCGAAGAAAAATAATCTTGCCCGACGTTAGGTACTACACAGCGTGCACACAAATTTCTCGCGTTATCGAGCGTTCGCCGGGTTCTTTGCCTCTCCAAATGTGCCTATCGGTTCATCTCGAGAAAAAGAATTAACCGACAGGGAACCGCGGCCGAGTGTAGCGAATAGAAAGTATAAATATCGGGCAATTAATAACCGACACCGAGGGGACGAGCATTTTCGCGGCGCATTATCTCGACGTTAAAATTCGTCCGGCAGGGTTTTGCCAGCGTTTGACAAGCGCCATTATTTTAAAAGGCTCGCGCTATTGTCGATACTGTTCGAGGCGGCGGCACACGCTCTCTCGCGAAACGCTCGATCGCCGCGGATAAAGAAGCGTGACACGTGCAACACCAACACCGGAGAAACGCGACGACGAACACAACCGGCTCGACATTTCGCAATCCGCCTGGGCCCAGTGTTTCAAGGCCGAGCTGTCGAGTAGCTGTATCGCTTGTCGAACTTGAAGCGGGATTACGACCAGGCATCTTTCACCGGCCCGATGGGGAAGAAACGACCACGTGTAAACACGAATTCGACGCGACGGAGTGACCACTTTTTCCCTGTGAAACGGTACGAAAGTTGCTCGAACGCGTGGTACCGATTTCCTTCAACCCCCTCGCTTTGGAATTAGGAGTCACGGTGATTGTGGACGAGACGAGAGAAAAGAAGATTTTCGATTCGATTTGAGAGTGACACAAATCTTTATCAACCCCTCGCGTCGAGAGATTTGAAAATGAATTCTGTGTTAACCCCTTGCACGGAGGCTAACATTCGTGGCGAATAGAAAATTACAAGTCAAGGAGTTAATTTTGCAATTTTGCTAAGATTCCAGTTTATTAGACTTATTTCCTTGCGCTATTCATTGCTGCAACCACCTACTCATTTTACTAGAATAATTTCTATTTAACACAGGGGTACAGTCAAGCGTGACAAATTCCATTTCACCCAGTTCTGTCTCGGTAGAACAGAATTGCTTCTGTCGTATTAAAAAGAAAGGAATTTTCATTTCACCCAGTTCCGTCTTACTACAACCAAATTGCTTCAGTTCTCGAAAGAAGAAAGGAGTCTATTTTTACCCAAAGTAGGTACCAATCAATCCTGCAAACGTACACTTACGTCTTCCACCCTCTAAGTAACTCTACAATTTCACTCCATTACCCGGTACTCTAATATTCCGTTCCTCCATTTGCTTTTTCCTTCCTCCACGCCGTTTCACCCTAACCTATCAAAACTTCCAACCCTTCCATCCTAGTTTCCCTATTCAGAACTCTAACGAGAACCACTATCGGTGCTGACCATCGTGGCTCGTCACCAAGCTTAGGGTCGCGACGAAGGTGACGCAGGAGAAGGAGAGAGAGAGTGAGAGATTGGTGCATCGATCGTTGGCCGTATCACAAGCGACGTCAATCCTCGCGTGGCATGCTAGAAGCGTTCCTTGGTGGTCCGGTACGAGCACGATAGAGGAAGCATGGCAGCGAGTTCAGTTTAGAATCTGTGCAGACACATTCCATTCCGGAGCTGACCGACGCGACGGTCTCGGGAAGCCCCTCCTAACAGCAGCGTCCGGTCGCCGAGCAAACTCGACGTCCAGAGGGGAGAGATTGCAGTCTCCGACAGGCCGACGGACACGCATACCAGACTCCACCAGGCACTGGACGTCGAACCTGGCTGGGCATCGTGTTGCCCGCGAAAATGATACTGCGGTGGATAAAAATGTCTGCATTCCGAGTTCGTTGGCGTTTGCGCTTCGCGAAACGCTAGAGATGCAGAGGTGGATCGCTTGGAGAAGGAACGAAGGGGAGTTTAACGAATTTTCTTCGGGTTTCTTTCAAGTTTTTCAGAAGACGAAATTTACGGAAAATGGTATAAACCATTTCTGAGTAACCGAGAATTTGACGAATGTTGCGGAAAGGGAAGAAAATCTTCTTTAATGTGCAGAGACACTTTCTGTGATAATTCTTCCACTTTCCAAAACACAAAGTTTGTGGAAAATGTCACAGGAACAGGGAAGATTCTCACACAAACCATTTCATATGCAGAGAAGATTTAAGAAAGAAGGCAAAGGGGAGAGAATTACCAAGAGTTCCTTTTCAATATGCAGAGACAATTTCTTCGTTAATTCTTCAATTCTCCAGAGCACAAAATTCGTCGAAAATGTCACAGAAAGAAATAAAGTTTCTCACAGAAACCATTTCATATACACAGAAGATTTAAGAAAGAAGGCAAAGGGGAGAGAATTACCAAGAGTTCCTTTTCAATATGCAGAGACAATTTCTTCGTTAATTCTTCAATTCTCCAGAGCACAAAATTCGTCGAAAATGTCACAGAAAGAAATAAAGTTTCTCACAGAAACCATTTCATATACACAGAAGATTTAAGAAAGAAGGCAAAGGGGAGAGAATTACCAAGAGTTCCTTTTCAATATGCAGAGACAATTTCTTCGTTAATTCTTCAATTCTCCAGAGCACAAAATTCGTCGAAAATGTCACAGAAAGAAATAAAGTTTCTCACACAAACCATTTCATATGCAGAGAAGATTTAAGAAAGGGAAGAGAATTACAAAGCGTCTAGAGACAATTTCTCCTTCAATTCTCGAATTTCTCCAAAGCACAAAATTCGTGAAAAATGTGACAAAACCAGGGAAGAATTCTCAGCCGGACCATCACTGAATAATCAATCGCTCGCCCCCCAGTGGCGTACGATACAAGGCTAGGGGATAAAGGCGCATAGAAAAACTGTGTTACGGTGGAACGGCGCGTTAAAAACTTGTTTCGCATACACGGCCAGCCGCGTTTCTTTCATCGTGGATATTTTTTGTTACCTGGAAATATGAATTATGATATTCGGCCCTGGCGGCGCTATCGTCCCGTTGTAGAAACGCCTGGCCTGTTCAAAAGCGAAATAGTTGCAAGCTGGAATGAACAGCAGTTTCCCCGGTCGAAAACGGAATAGAAATTTGAGGCTGCAAAGGCAGCCCAATTCTCCGGGATATTACGTTGCAAAAATTCCCTTTGAAGATTCATAATCCTTCTGTGGAACGCCTGCCGCGGCTTGGAACGCTCGCTGCGCGTTGAACACACGCCATTCTTATCGACTTATTTCCAATGAACGCTATATCACAGGGCCCCTGTGCGTTGCATAATTGTGAAACTTTCTGGTATTCGTATGTACATATATACCGATTTCGTTGACAAGCTTTTAAACACACTCGGTTGAAGAAAACACGAAGTTGTCCTTGCTCGGGTGTTTTTTTTTAATAAACAATTCGAATATTAATCGAACGATTAGGAGAACTATGCGATAGTTTATTCGACGGAGCAGAAATACTTTGACCTGTTCTCTAAGGATATGACAAATCCTCCTCGATTTGTCTCTTTTTCTAATACGTGTTTGGAATTGCCATCAGTGCTTGCTATTTCTCAGTTTGACGTACGGCACCGGATGAAGAATAGCGACACTAGGCGTAACCAAATAGGTGGTAAATGGGCAGGAGGCTTTTAAAATCTCGCGCAGGTGATCGGGAAGGTGCAACGATAAATTGCAGCTCATCAGTCTTCTTGCCGCTCGGTAATGCGTCACCTTGCACCACGGTATTATGCGTTGCACAGGTAAACCTTTGTGACAATGCTTCTGGACATTTGTCGCGCACTTTGCGACATGTGGTAAATGCGTCTCGATCATCTTTCTATTGTCGGGGATCTAACGTGAGGGCACAGTAGGATCGGTGTATCTAAATCTTTGACGTAAACCGGCCATAAACTCGCACCTCGTACAATTATCGGAGTAAAATGAAGAACCTCGTGGGTATTATACTTAAAAGTGTGTTTTTCAAAAGATCGACAAAATAGGTCGAACAGATGTAGAACGTAGACGGGCGATAAACCTGCGAAATCAAACCTAACTTCACCGAGCAAACGGTGTTCCGACGGACGAAGAACGATAGCCTACATCATTGACTTCTAACCGATAAATTTTGCCATACTTTCTTACGTAGCATCTACATTTCCAAACCCACAACGACAACGGATACCAAACGCTCCAGCAATGAAATCGGAATTAGACCGCGACGTGACATCCAACCCTCACCGTGAAGCGAAAAGTGAGGCTGAAAGTGTGCAACTCACCGACACCAGCGACGTGAATCTTCTTCATCCACGGATAAATCACACGGTCCCCGTTCTCCTCGTCCTCCTCCTCATCCTCCATCATCCCCGGCGACCCGTCCATCATCTGATCGTCCTCCATGTCATCCTGATCTGATCCGTCGTCCACGTGATGCTGTTGCTGCGCCTGCTGCTGATTCTGTTGTTGCTGCTGTTGCGTGTTCTGTATATGCTGAGACTGTTGATTGCTGGGAGCCTGCTGCTGAAGATCCGGCGAATTGTCACGGTGCAACTGGCCGGAGCTCGCCGGGCTGCACGCGTTGCCGTCGTGCGGCGGCTGCTGTTGCTGCTGACTCGGCTGCTGGTGATGCTGAAGACTGTCCGGCGGCTGGACGTGATTCTGCATGATACCAGGCGAGAGCGGTGTCGCGCCGAGAACAGTGGACGCGGACACAGGTGGTTGTTGCTGCTGGGGCTGTTGCTGGCTCTGCATAGAGGATGGACACGTGAGCGGCGGCTGTTGGGCCTCCGGTGGCATCGCAAGTGCGCCCACCGCGTGGTGATGAGGATGGAGGCTGGCATGGTGAACCGCGTGCACTTGGTGATGGGGATGATGCGGCCCGTAGTAACCGCCGTAGCCGGCGTAACCGCCGTTCAATTGCACCGCGGACGAAGCACCGTAAGGGGTGGACGCGGCCTGATGGTGATGCTGATGGTAACCGTACTGCAACTGATGAGACTGCGGATGATTCAGATGATGGTTGCCGCCTGCTGGAAAGAAATCCGCCCCTGTCGACGGTATGTAGTTGCTCTGGCTGTATTCCTCGCTGGGTGGAAATTTCGGATCGACCATTACAGAGGTTGCTGCCAAATGGTGACTGGTGGCAGCCTGTTGGTGCTGATGGTGATGATATCCACCGCCGGCGGATGGATTCATCAGGAACGAACTCATCTTCGTTTACGAATTTCCTGTTCCTTTCTTCTTCTTTGCTTTTCTCCTCGTTGCCCTCGCCGATTCCGAAATTCACGCTCTCTATCGGGTTTTCCCTTGGTCCGCCAGTGGGGGGGGAGTTGTTAGTTGATAGAGTCGCACAGTTCCATGTTGACGATATTCATTGTCGGAAGCGTACACACCGCACTGCACTGTGGCCCGTGGCCGACATCCCTCTCTCTTCTAAAACCCGAACAGGGTGACTTTTTCCACCGGAGGGGAAAGGGTACAGCTGGTGGTGCCGCGAAGACGACGCAGAAGGCGGAAAAAGGGAGAGAAAGAGAGGAAGGCGAGAAAGGGGGAACAGAAAACGAGCGAAAAGAGCAAGAGCACGGAGAGTAGCAGACTCCCGGTGGACAGCTGCTTATCCTCTCCTCTCCTTCCGCCACTTTTGCGATCCACCACGAACCTCCGCGGCCTCGTTCGCTCCTTCCCGCCCACCGGAGCCCAATTACCATACCACGTGACCGCCGCGCCGACCAATCAGAGCCGCTCCCAGCCCGCGACCATGATGGATAGCGCGGCACGCATGCAACACGTGAGTGGCGCCGCGAGAACCGCTGCGGCAGGTGCACTAACTTCTTTCCGTCCGATCCCTCAGCGACGGTTATCGTCTACTATCTACGATACACCTTCTCTCTCCACGATTTTCGCACCCCTTTCTCTCAATTACTCTCTCTCCGCTCGAACACTGGACACTTTTCCATCAGCATCGAACGTCCTCGACAGATTTGTGAAGAAAAAAAAAAGAAGAAAGTCCAATCGTAGGTCAGATGCAATTGTCAGTTCAATCACTTCGACGATGGAGAATTTTCAATGAAGTTTTCATACACTGCACACTCGATGGGGGAGGGTTCGTCGGAATTAGCGAAATCGAGGAACGAAGGCACGTCGACACCGGGCAAGCTGTCAGAGAGCCATGAAAGTGAGCTCGTCCTGCCTCGGCAGAAACTCGTCTGGCAACTCCGGCGACTGTGTTCCCAACTCCCTCCAGGTCCGACGAGGCCGGCTGGCTTCGAGCCGTTGCGGAGAGTCGGGACACCCCCTCTCCAAGTACTGAACCTCTCTGTCGCACTTTCTGCTCCGCCGCCAGCCAGCCCCACTCCGAGGAAGCACGAGACCAACCCCTGCCACGGCAAGCGTGGATCCTGTGCCCTTATGGGGCCATACTCGAGGGTACCTAACAGTAGAACCGTATAGTCACTCCTACAGATCTCCTTAACCCGCCTCCATCCTTCTGAAATACATCTTACGCGAGTGTTGGTCAATGCGCGCCCGAAAACCACCGACAACCAGATCCGATACTGTTACACGGAGATCTCGCGGTGGCGATTTCGGGGGTTGAACGATATCGCGATGCTAATTGGGGACGTCGATCGAGTGACTTCGCTGTTACGGTACACCGTTAGAGATTACCGTAGCGACACAGGTTTGCTTTATCAATGAAACAGAGTGGTCTGATTAGATTGGACAGAAGTAAACGAGTGGGAACAGTGTTCTCCATGAACACTTCATGGAATTTCCTGTTCTCCAAGTTGACGATCAAGAGAGAATAAGATCGTAAGAAACTTGCCAAGTGTGTGGAATCATTCACGCTTCTGACGCTCGGAATCGCCGCGTTACGCAACACTCTCTTCGAGGCGGTCCAAATTGAAAGTAATGGCTCCGGCGTTCTTTCGCCGCGTGTTTATATTAGTGCTCTACAAGTGTCTCGCTGCACTCGGTCAAGTACGTCTACTCGCGATCAGCTGCGGCGGAGCAAAGCGTATAAAGCGCCGAGTCATTACACAAAGAGCACACTCACTCTGTTTTGCCGCGGCACGACAATACGAGCCTCCACTTCTGTCCATCCGAGCCTCTTACGTTTACCATTCGATCATTCGCCATCGCTAGAGGCTAAAATTTCGAAGAAACACCTAAACGATCCACGACCCCAATGAAAAGACACTCGAGCCAATTGTCGTCTCGTTCCGAGAGCTGCAATAAACGCGCGAGCAATATTTCCCGAGGAACAGCGACGTCCAGAAGAACGGCGAAGCATCGGAACAGGAAGAGGAGGCAATTGAACGTGGCGATGAGAGCGCGTCACCTGTTTTTTCCCTTCCGCTTTACTCGTGCGCCCGCACGAGTCGAGGTTTTTCGTTAGGGAAGAGCCTCGACGTCGCGGCTTATTTCTATTTTTCTTGCGGCCACTTCATGCCGCTCCAGAACCGAGGGAACGTCGCGAGCGTCGAGTGGAATCTGCGACGGAGGGGGTTGAAGGGGCTTGCGGATGACGTAGAAAACCAGGGAGGATAGGAGAGAGAGACGTTGTCTCCTCGTTTTGCGGCTCGACCTCTCTGTCTCTATCAACCTGACGCCCTCCGCGATCTTCCCTCCTTCCTTTTTCATCCACCAAACCGCCCTTTACCCCGCGACAACGTCTTCTGGCGACGCTTCTTTCTCCGTCTTCCCATCCCTGCACAAACGCTTCTCCCATCCCCCGGTTCTCTCTGCCCCCGTTCTCTCTCCTCTTCTTTGCTCTTCCGGGCGAAACACAATCAATCACTTTTCCCGGTGAGCCGGCCTGACACCCTCCTTTTACACCCACAGCCACCCCTGCACCCGTACTTCGTCAACGACGATTCCCTCTCGGTCCTAGGGAGACCTTTTCCCGCTCTCCTCGACGTATCCGCGATCACGATTATCGCGAGATCGCCCATGAGAGCTGAACGCCAACCGCCACGTGTCCTCGATGCTTCTGCGAAGTTCGAGTGGACCTGGGGAATTAAGGACGAAGGATTCTCCTGCGTCTGTTGCGCAGGGAGATGCGTGGAGCTGTGTGGATTTCTGGCGGTTGGTTGAAGAGTGATGGAAGCTGGAGATTGTTGAGTTAGTTTGGAACGTTAGAGATGGATATCTTTGAGGAATGTTAGATTCCTCGATCGATAGAAAGTGTTGCCGTGAAAATGTGTGATTTTCTCCGGTTGGAGAAAGTGACATTTCTATTTAAGCTAACGTATTAAAAATCGAGGCTCGTGATTCCTTCGGAAAATTCGTGGATTAAGGTTGTGGAGGAGATTGTACAGGTATTAGAAGAGGTGTTGTGTAATTCTATCGGTTTCTGTATTTCTATATATTGTTGCTTGAAAGAATTTTCTCGGTTTGTTGGGAGTGCTTTCTCGTGGAAACCCGTTTGGCTGGAATTCCCGGAGTAAGTTCGTCTTACGATTTAATATCAATCCCGGCCGGCCGGCTGCTTATTATCGGCCATTAGGAAAGTTTTAATAACACAATACGCCGCCGCCCGTCCCCGGGGGTGGAACCGTCGCGATTTATCACTTTCATCGCTTTATTACCAACCTGCTACGTTTTACTTGTTGATCGTTCGCGACACGATCGCGAATCACTGGCGAATTTTTATTTTTTTTTTCATTTCTTTTTGGTGCTTTCGATGGCGCCTGTTGACTAGATTCCGCACAATCGATCGACCGTACGCAATTCCAGCGAGTGGTTGTGAAATTTTGAATAATGCTTGTGAATTTTATCGGTATAGAATAATATCGATCCTTTGCAATTCCAGCGAATCGTCGGGAAGCTTTGAATATTACCTCAGAATTTTCTTTATTATTCGCAATTCCGGGGAATTGTCGCGAAATTTGGAACATTGCGTGGGAATTTTGCCCGTGGCTCGCAATTCCAGCCAACGGTCGTGGAATTGTGAATAATGCTCGTGCGTTTTATCGGTATAAAGTAGTATCGACCGTTCGCAATTCCAGAAATTTCGAATGTTACGCGAAAATTTTATTTGTCGTCCGCAATTCCAGCGGGCGGTCGTGGAACTTGGAATATCACGCGAGATATTTTATCCATCTTTCGCAATTCCAGCAGAAGGTCGTGGAATTTGGAATATTACATGACAATCTTATCGACCGTTTGCAATTCCAACGAATGGTCGTGCAACTTGCAAAAACTACGTGAAACATTTTATCCACCATTCGCAATTCCAGCGTATGTTTATCGAATTTCACTCGAGTGCAAGAGATAAACCGAATTTTTATGCTAACACAATCACTTTGGCTCTGACAGTGTACACTAATAAAACGCTCATGAACGACTCGGGGGCAAGTTCTAGTCGAAATGCTTGGTGGCCGCTCGGCCGACAATCAGCAGCTGTTCATCTACATCTGCTTATACATTCAGTGACACGTTAATTTACAACTCCTAGGAATTCACAATGCATTTGTGCGTCATTTATAATGGCCTCGTAATTACACGCGGGAATTATTCGTAAAAGGAGTTCAAGAAGAAAACGTTGCGGCGGCCAGTTCATGAATCTTGCGAGCTTGCCGTGTCCCCGTTCCTTCCTCCATCATTTAAAACTTTCAACCCTTATTGCATCGTCGGCTATTCTTTTAATTCCACCTGCGATTAAAGTTTCATTAATTACACGTGTAACAGCGTACGACTGAATCTGCCCCGTTCGAACTGAACACTTCATCCTCTTTAAATAGCCGCCAAATAACTTTCCAACTATTTCCGAAAAATCCTACCTTACCGAAAATTCTTCGGGGACCGATCGATCCAAAGAATGTCCCAAATATTTACGCGAGATTCTCCATGGTTGAGAATCCACGTGTATTATCCCTACCTACCCCCGAAAAACCTCGAAGAGACGCCAGCTATTTTCGCATGTGACCCGCGTGGAGGTGTTGGCAGCGTATCCGTCCGAGGCGAAAAGCACGGGTCTCCGGAGATTCTATTTCGCTGCTGAGTCACGATCCCGCGTTTGTCGACGTGAAAAGGGGGACCGTGTCCTCTTGGGGACACCACAGTACACCTTCGAAACCCTTAGGTATCGGGGTCGACCGTCCAATGGATCGCTGTCACTCTTTGATCCTTCACGGTTGCTCCCGAACACCGGAATACACTCGAATACGATGTAACGCAACCTTAATTCTACCATACACGAACAGAGAGGTGGACAATCATTTTTCGAACACATTTCAGAAGCAACCAGTCAATTTTATTAATTAACCCTCGGAAGCCGAATCGTTTCACATAGCAAAATTTCTATTTCGCACGGTTTCGAGAAAGAATTGGGTATATACTACCGGCCGAAAGTTTGGAATCACCTGCCGATTTATATTAATATTGAATCTGCTACTGATTCTTTACTGATTTGAAATTGATGTTCTGGAGATCAGTAGCACTTTATCTCATTTCGATTGATTTGAATGATAAAAAATTCGTTGGCGAATTATTATGAATGCTAACATTTTTGGGGAATTTTTGTGCAACTTGCAATGCGCAGTGATTCCAAACGTTTGACCGGTAGTGTAAATGTGTATACTTTCAGCTGTATATATTTGACATTTTTCTTGTTTATTTACATTTGATACATAAAATGGGTGTATCTCCTAATCTTTATCGATGTTGAGTCAAAGTGACACTGCATTGGTCGTAGGAGGGTTAAGCAACAGAATCGCTGCGTCTCCAAAAACAAGTAGACTTATATTTAAAGAAATAAAAGAAAAATAAGGTACATAACACAGTGAGGTTAACATACGTTGATTGAGAATGTATCAGAGTAACTGACAGGCGACGAGCAGGAAACTCGAGTCCAGAATGGACGCGACCCGCTGAAAGACGCAATCAGCTTCGAAAGGCGTGCTCGCCGCGCCGATCGACAAGAGAAACACGTGTTTTTACGAGAACGCGCGTGTAAGAAGCAAAGAAGAAGAAGAAGAAGAGAGGGTATAACACACAGAGTGTGGATCTTCTTCGAGTGAAAGTTCCAGCTGCTCGGATCGAACAGTAGTTCCACTTACGGTGCACCAGCCTGATGAAAAACGAGAGAAAAGTCGCGCGTTGGAGATAATTATCGGTCCGCGGGGATGGTAACGACGTTAACGCGACCCGTGACCCGCGACCCGCGAGCAATTACCACCTGACATCGCTGCTTGAAAGCAATTTGCGTGCGGCGAGCTGGCTCTTCCGGCGACGCGGTCAAAGGAGCGAGCGAGCTGGGCCATCCGAGAAAAAGCCGCGTTTATAGCGGCTTACGTCGACAGTCGGCCTCCTCGGACGAGGAAGAATGGCCGAGTGAGTCGTAAAAGTGATTCATCACCTTTCGCGGCTTAGCCTCGCGGAGTCGTTAGCGACGATCCTCCTCCTCATCCTCCTACTCCTTCTTCTTCGTCGTCGTCTTCTTCTTCTTCTTCTTCTTCTTCTCGCGGACGATGTCTCGTGACATCCTTCCTACGGCAAGCCCAGAAGCTCGCAGACGGAGTTTCACCGACGCGGTGTTACTCTTGCGCGGATGGAAAGGATGGGTTACGCGGAGTGGTTGATTCGATGGGTGAAGATGGTTAGTAGGATTTCTCAGAGACCAAGAAATTTTTATATTTTTCGTTCTTAATCTGTCAATTGGGCTCATCTGTCGAACAGAGATTCAGGCCTTTTACTTTATAATTAAAAATTAATGGAGGTGGGGAGAGATGGTTAATAGGATTTTCGAGAGACCAGGAAATTTCTGTATTTTTAATTCTTCATTTGTTAACTGGGTTTACCTCTGAAACAGAGATTCAAGCTCTCTATTTTATAATTAAAAGTGAGTGAAAATTGATGGAGGAGGGAAGAGATGGTTAATAGGATTTTCGAGAGATCAGGAAATTTTTATATTTTTGATTCTTAATTTGTTTACTGGGTTCACCTCTAGGAGACTCAAGCTATCTACTTTATGATTAAAAATTAACGGAGGTGAGAAGAGATGGTTAACAGGATTTTTGTAAGACCAGGAAGCTTTTGTATTTTTGATTCTTAATTTGTTGAGTGGAAATTAATGGAGAAGGGAAGAGATGGTTAGTGGGATTCTCGAAAGTCCAGAAAATCTTCGTATTTCTATTTTTAATATTCTCAGACAAAGATTACAAGTCTCAAACTCAATTTAAGCAGAACAACGTCAAGTTACCCTGTCTTCCAATGAAACCGCTCACCAGAATGGCACCCTTCCTCGTTTCCACAACTTCTGACATCTTCGCAATTAGCAGCGTCTCCAGAAGAAGAGAAACCCTTCGCAAAAGGGATAGACGTGCGTACGTCCCTCGGACGTTGATTATCGCTCGAAGCAGTAGAAAGAAGGAGGTAACTGGGTTAAGGTCGGGCTAGCATCCGTGACCTCGACAATTACCATTCGACGCCCTTCGGCCTGCTGGAAGACAGTTTGCATACAACGAAAACGGCACATTGTTCGTAAAGGGCCCTCGAACGCGACCCAGAAACGTTTTCGGGGCTAATTGCTTTCGAACGACCCGTAGAAGCCTCTCCTTCCTCCTCTTTCCCGATGCCTTCTTCCTTCAAGGTCCTTGCGGATCCTCGCGCGCCGTTTTGTGGCCTGGTCACGCGAGTAGAATAAAGATCTCACTGTTCAGGCGCAAGAAAAAAAAAAGATACCAAAGGACACAAAGAAAGAAGGTAGACAAAAGTATATCTTTCAGGAAGAATACGTTTCTCTTGGCAGCGTTAACCCACGAAGGAACGAGGAAACGAGGTAAAGAGGTTAACGCTGCGTTCGCGACCGTCTCGAGTGGCTATCTCGTGCGTACTTGTCTTTTTCTACGCCAGCTCGAGAAAGCTTTAATTATTCTGCCTAGAAACCGTATATTGTTACACTCAACGCTCCTGAATCGTTCCTTCACGCAACAAACAACGTGTATACATATATAAATAGTATCTCTCTATCCCTCAAGAAGACTCGTCACGATTTTTCGACAAAGAAGGCACATCAACGTTCGCCGTGGGTAAAGTGAATGATTTTCGCGGCGCGGAGGCTTTTTGGAAAAATCGTTCGTTGTTCCAGGTGGTAAGTGCAAAGGGATGTCCTGGAGGCACACAGGTCCGCGCGAGAGAGGAAGAAAAGAGGCTGACGGGAGCGCGAGCTGGCAAGATTAATGGATTCACATTGTCGGCATTTTTTCAAGCGTTTTAGGACCACTTTTGAGCGCAGGAGAGCGTCTCATTTTTCAAAAAGTCCCCGGGGCCCGATAGAAAAATCGCAATCGATTCGGCCCGCGCTAATGGTTCCGAATTAAACCGTGTGCTCCTCCTCTCAGAGAGTCTCTATGAGTTGCGTAAGCATGGGTATCGATAGTCGTCCTGTAAATACCTCGAGACAAGCCAGGGAGATTCGTTCCTCGTGACGCAACGTGTGCTGTGACATTTGAACGCCACGATGCGCTCGCTTCTCGCAATCTGCGCTGCAGAAGCTCTTCAAACGGACCTTCCGGCGATTTGGAGCTTCGTTAAGCTTGGAAAAGCTGAGTTAATTTGTTTGTGATATTTGTGCATTTTTTAAGAATCTTTGTACGCTAGAAATAGCTCCAGGCGTCTAAAGTCCTGTTATTGAGATAAACACGGAACGACGCTAGAGATAAACGCATGTAACGCACAATCAATTTTTCTCAAGATTTTCTTTGCTCTCTAAAAAAGACACTTCCAACATTCATAAACCCTCTACTGTCGAGGCGGAGTCTTCTTCCTTCTTTTCTTCCATTCTATTCAGAACTCAACATTATTACATTAAAATGAAATTGACACAACCAGCCACTCTATTCGTTCATTAGGAAAATGTGTAATAAAGGTAAATCGGTGAAAAAAAGTTGTCAGAAATGTTCCATATTTATGTATAAACTAACTGGAAGTTGAGGAGTTTCGTAGACTCCATGTCGGGCTTTACGTCCCAGAAACGGTGTCTCGACAGTAAAGAGTTAAGAATCGTTTAAACCTCAACTTTACACCTTTTCCTCGCAATTACGATAAATACACAGTTACAAGAAGAATTCTCCAAATACCTAAAGTTCCTTGAGTGAAATAAAAAAGGTATCACGTCCGTACGATTAAAATTCATTTTCGTGGTCGAAGCGTCGAAATCTCTACTTCTCAAAATTTTCTTCGCCCTGCGCAAAAATAATACTTCCAACCTCCCTGAAAAATCATCGAAACCTCGACTGAAGTTCTCCAAGACAAAAGGGAGGCAAAGAAGTAGGAGTGCCAGAGGAGTGAAAGAAAAAATCCGGCAACTTTTACGAGCCACCAGGGAGCACGGTTCGTTTTGTCCGCCTATAGACGCACTCGCCCCGGCAATTTGCGGTATTTATTGGTAATTTGAAGATTTACAGCAATCAGGGCCCGCGGTTGAATAGAAGCACGTATACAGAGAGGACGGTGGAAGGTGGGAAACATGACGAAGGCGGAACAGGACGAAGTTGGCGCCTTGGGACCATCGTTCCTCCTCCTCGAAGCGAAGATAGAAGTTACAGCAGCTGATGAGCCGTAACCGATGGACGCACAATAACCCTCCGTAAGCAGTACCGCTATCTTTCATTCCGTCTTTCGCTGGTCGCGGTAGGCGCGCGATCTTTATCTGCCGCAGGAGACCTCGCTCGCGCAACGGAAGTCCACGCCACGCCATTCTGCGTTGCGCCAGATATCAGCGATCTAATGGCTCCTTTCGTTTCCGTTTTTTCCACCGAGATCGTCGTACGAGAGGAATATTTTTCACGTTTCTTTTCGTTCGAACGAGAGAGAGAAAAAAAGACAAGCATTGATTTTTAGTCGAGCGTAATTTTTCTTCCAATCTTACGGTAACGCGAAAGAAAACGTCACTGATAAATACGTCTCGAGAAAGCTGACAAATGAATCGCGAAGAAGTTTCGAACTCGCCGAGCGTATCGTCCGGAAGACGCCGAAATTTCTTTGACCCATTTCACCCTTTCGTTCCTTCCCTACCGTCTCTCCCCACGAACTTTACCACCCGCGGCACGTCTCTGCTCGTGCGAGAATACTTTCCACCGTCGTATGAAAAAATTCGATTCGCACGGTAATAAATCAATGGGTCGCTGCAACCCTTTTGGCCGCTGCGAGGCCTCCGCCATGGCTACCGTGACACCGTAAGCGAGTATACACTGTAGGCTACCGATCACGCCACAATGAGGCCTCGTTCCGGTTCGTTACAATCGTCATTATTTACGAGCTGTAAATTATTCAAATTTTCCAGACAGGAAGAAAGTCCGTTTTGCCTGTATCTAACCCTTTCGCTGTTTTCTTTTCCATTTCTTCCTATTCTACGATGGTTCACGGAGATCGTCGTATCTGCGTTTAGGATCTCTGTTGCATTTTCGTGGTTCGAGGTAACGGTAGATTTTTAAGCGAATTACCGTATATCGAAGTCGGACGTTAAACGCTAGATTGTACGGAAGTTTGAGATTTATCGAAGACCTCGATCACGAGGGAATCGAAGGAAAAGAAAGGAAGCAAAGTTTCTCCAGCTTCCAGGCCACGATGATCCATCCGCTTCGCATCTGAAGCCGGACGGGACTCTTTAAAGTTTCCTCGAGAAAGTTTGATGAGTCTATCGAACGCTATTATTCCCTACTCCCCCTCTTTCTCTCCTCCTGTCGCCCTTCTTCCGCGTTCTTTAATCATTCAGAGCGAATCAATCACCCGTCCGAGAGAGCTCTAGTCACCCTCCTCGGTCCGCGAAACTTCGCTCGTGTCCTCTTTGGAACGACGTTGTCAAAGGAGACCGCTTCCTGACAATCATAAAAATACTCCGGGGGATTGAGGCGAGAGAAAAACCAGCGATAAATTGCGAACATCGATCGTTATCTTCTACGCGATATTTTCTGTAGATTTATTTTTATAATTGTATTGTACGTTGCGGTATTCTTCTTCTCTTTCCAGGAAAGACAGGATTGAATATTAAATTCATCCCTTGTATTTAATCAACGAGGCACCGTTTTTCCTCTAAGCCAGTAAGCCTCGTTGCAAATTCTGTACGAGGCAATATCAGCGCGCAAGAGGCTCGTATAAATGCGCATTTTATTAAGGGACCACGTGGATAAGGGTTTCGTAGTGGCTTCACCCGGGGGATAGGACGTATTTCGACCCCTTCGACAACCCAGCTTCATAGACCCCATTTTCCACGAGCATTGTCTCTCTCTGTCTCGCTCCCGTCCATTCTCAGAGTTAGATATCTCTCTCCCTCTCTGTCTTTCAGTCGATTCCGTTCGAAGAGAACCAATCAGCGATCCCTCGAAGCCCTCTTGCACCCTGCAACCCGCAGCCACGCCTGCCAATATAGGGTAGGTACCCTCGTCAGATCGACCCTTATACTTTTTACCCGCCTTCCTTCTTCTCTCTCTCTCTCTGCCGCCGTTGTTGCTGGACCCGATTCATCCCGCAAAATGGATTCTTCCTCTGTTGTTTCCATTGCTCCCCCGTCGTCGCCTCGTTGATTTACAATTTTGCTTTGGATTTTTCTTCTGTAACTTTCGTACTTCAATTCTACAGTATCTCCTTTTCTTTGAATTTTATTTTTTTATTTTTTGAAGCTCTGAAGTGTGAGAGTTGGTGTAATTAATGTGGAATAAAATTTTGCTTTAGATTTTTCATCTATTGTTTTTACTTTCTTTAAATTTAATCTTTTCAGAGATTTTCAAGTGTGAGAGTTGGAGTAATTAACGTGGAATAAAAGAACGAGGAGTGTTTTCGACGGAGTACATTCAACTATGATACGTTCTCTCAGGAGGAATTTCTGCAAATGAATTTTTGAATTATTTTGTAGCCATTCCGTGGATGCACCGAGGGAAACGTACAATTCATCACGGATGCAACTGCAGTTACGGGTTACTGAATATTCGAACAAGCTCTCGGAACATACCGTTATGATTAATATCAAACAGCGCCGCGTTGCTACGTTGTACTCTGAGATCGAGTCGGAGCTATAATTTTCGCGGCGACCTCGTGTCTTTCGGGACGCACGATCCTGTTCTAAGAGTCATTGCGCGGAATTGGACTCAAAACCAGGAACGTCGCTTCGATGTTACGTTTCCAATTCAACTCGAAAGTAGGTATTTACACTCAAAGGGCATGAAATCAAGCTCAAAAGGGAGAAAATTTTGCTCGAAATTGACTCGAAAGAGCACTCAGAGTGATACACAATAGACACGAAAGGAGATGCAAATTTGGCTCAGAATAAATCTCAAAGTAGTGCTCAAATTAACTCAGAATATAGGTAAAAAAAGGTCGCAAAATTTACTCTATATAATACCTCAAAATATATAATACTTGGTACACACTCAAATTAGCTCAGAATAAATCTCAAAGTAGCACTCAAATTAACTCAGAATATAGATAAAAAAGGTCGCAAAATTTACTCTATGTAATACCTCAAAATATATAATACTTGGTAAACGCTCAAATTAGCTCAGAATAAATCTCAAAGTAGCGCTCAAATTAACTCAGAATATAGATAAAAAAGGTCGCAAAATTTACTCTATGTAATACCTCAAAATATATAATACTTGGTGCACACTCAAATTAGCTCAGAATAAATCTCAAAGTAGCGCTCAAATTAACTCAGAATATAGGTAAAAAAAGGTCGCAAAATTTACTCTATATAATACTTGGTGCACACTCAAATTAGCTCAGAATAAATCTCAAAGTAGCGCTCAAATTAACTCAGAATATAGGTAAAAAAAGGTCGCAAAATTTACTCTATATAACACCTCAAAATATATAATACTTGGTAAACGCTCAAATTAGCTCAGAATAAATCTCAAAGTAGCGCTCAAATTAACTCAGAATATAGATAAAAAAGGTTGCAAAATTTACTCTATATAATACCTGAAATTAGGCTTGGTACGCGCCTCAAAAGTAGCGCTCAAACTAACTCAAAATACTAACAAAAAAGGACACAAAACTTACTTCAACTAAATTTCGGAATGTCCACTCAAACTACAGCCAAAAATCCGCCGAAAAGTAAGGCTCACGAGAAAAACGTCAGACGATGCTCAAAGATCCTCCGATCGGCCCGATTTTATCCGAACGCGTGGACAAACGGACGTGACGATAGCCGGCGAGCGCGTCGATGTCTACCGAGCGGTCGATGGAGGTACCAGATGAAACGTACGAGTTATAATAATCCGTGATAGCAACGGTGGCGATGTCGAGGAGCGGAGGAGCGGTCGTGCTGTCACAAAGGCATGCGCCACCCACCTCGACCTGGACGCTCACATCGTTAATCAACTGCACCGGGACCCTTAACTTTCGAGGCACCGATCCACAGGTATGGCTTCGCCTTCGCTGAACCCGACAGCGTTGCGCGAACGTGCCTTCAAATAGACCAATGAGATTCTGTTGTCTCGAAATCTCGTCTCTTTTGTCAGCGGAGACCTTGCTGGCTCTCGAGTCTCGTGCTCGCTCTTCTCAAACCTCGTCCTTTTGTCCCCCACTTTTTCAACCGGTTAAGTGGATGTTTTAATCTTTCGGCAATTTCCTTTTCTCTCCCTCCCTCCTCTCTGTTGCGACCATTATTGACTCGGTGACACTTTTTCTTCGTTCAATTGCGCGTTCAATGAGAAATGAATCTTGTCTCGAGTAGCACAATTATACGGTCGTGGAATGTTTCGAGTCGGACTGAAATAAGAATATCGTTTCCCTGTATTAAACCGTAAGAGTATCTCGACTCAATTAAGGAAACAGCGTCGCTCAGTGAAAAAAACAATAACCGAGGCATTTATTACTGGAAAGGCCAGGATCGCCGAACCAGATTCGAAAAGTGCATTATTCATCCGTGTTAATATCAAGCACACTTCATCTCGTGCCGTTTCCTACAACATTAATAGCTCGTAAAATATCACGGTCTCTAATCTTACGTGACTCGCGTTACAGCCTCGTTAAACCAGTAGTACAAAGCTCCCAGAAATACGCGAGCTTTTAAACCCGCCAACGAACACTCTACCGGCGGTAATCATCATTTTTCCTCATTACAACAATCTACACACTCTCCCGTCAATCTCCCTTCCCGAAGAAAAAAGCAAACGGCAAAGGGAAAAAGGCGGCAAACACACGGTAGCCTCGATAAAATCCAGCAGAAGCATCCGCTAGACAGCCGACCGATGCCCCATCCGAACCCCTGAAAAAAATGATTCGTACTTCCATCCGTGGCACGACAGGCGAACAAGGGGACAGCGCGACATCTCGTCCACGGGAGAAAGTTCCCGAATCTATTATTAGCATCTAGAAAAGGCTTCCACGGAGGGGCACGATACGCGGAGAGAAAGAGCTCCGCACAAGGCTGGCCTACGCTCGAGCGTGGAGGGTGAACAGACGGTGGAGTGAAGAAGAGAGGTAGGAGGTGGAGGACAAGGGTTCCTCCTTTTCTACACCGTGACTACCACCACCCCTCTGTGATATTTCCCGAATAGCCAGCGTCTTCTAACGCGGGGAGAGACGTACAGGGTGGCAGGAGATTGGGGGATCAGCGAGAGGGGTAGAAACTCGCTCTCTCCACCCCGCTGCAACCCTCTTTCTTTGCCGGTGGAAAGAGAGCCCGGAGGTTGGCGGGTTGGTGAAGGAACCCGACGTAACAGGAACGAGAGCCACGCTGTTGAACGGAGAAGAAAGTTTGCCGGGTGGAAGATAGAGGAAGAAGGAGAGAGGTATGCCGGCGGTGCTGCTAGTCAAACCAAAACTCGGCATGATTAATGATCGCGAGAGAGGCAGAGCGCTGCTTCAAACAACAAACTTTTCCCAAGGAACGCCGAAGAATATAAGAAAAAATATATAAGAAAGAAGGGAACTCTCTTTCTTCGCATCCACCCTTCAGACCAACTAATACCCTCCTAGAGCTCTTTCTCCTCTCCCTCTGTTTCGCCTCCACGCTGTTCCGTTCGCCTCCGCTCCGGCGCGCGCGCGCTCGCGAGGTCTCCTCTGACAGCCTTTCATTTCTTTTCCCCTTCGTTCTTTATTTCTTCCCTATGCTTGTATACCACCACCGCTCTCCTCCTGTCCACCTCCTTTCCTGCATCCTCGCGTCCCTCTTCTTCTCCGGCCGCCATCTACGCCGCGACGATTTTGTGCTCCTGAACGTGGGACTCGGGCTTGATGACCGTGTCGTTAAAGATCCTTCGAAATTTTTGTACTCTTTGACGCCGGAGTGGTAACAGGGGAGCTTTGGGAGAGAAGATTTTTGAGAAACTGGGGACACAGGTGACGCTATTGTGCGACACGCGTGATCTGTTGCAAGTGAAGATTTAGGAAATTTGAATGGGTAACGAATTTAGGAATTTGAAATGGTAACAGAAGAGGATGGATCTTCTTGTGCGAGGATTTTTGGAAAATTAGCGACACAGGTGACACTATTACGCGACACGCGTGATCTCTCCTAAATTAAAATTAAAAATTCTTCTATCTCAAAGGAGATTCGAAAGTCTGTCGACTGGAAAATTAGCGCACCAGGTGACACGATCTCTCGAAAAATTAGGAAATTTCTGTGAAAACTCCGTCGAAGAGAAGATCACCGTCACTTTCAGCCGTCCAGACGCAGTGGAACCGATTCCATGACGCGTGTGCCCGCACCTGGCTGTAAAATTGGACCGTCGAAGCGGGCAACGAAGCGTCGAGCGCGCGACCAGTCGTCCGCTCGAGCCTTAGAACCTTCAGGACGAATCTGCACGGTCATCGTCGGTCGGCTGGACGTGTGTAACAGTAACTTTCTCTCTCCCCCTTTGTCCGCATGGTCGCGGACCGTTCTTCCGTATTTACGTACACTCTCGACCACGTGCACGAACACCGGCCGAATAATAAACACTTATTAGCTGGCTACCATTTGCGGCCGATTCACCTGATGAGCGGCATTCTCGAGCGTTATCCGGCATTGTGCCGCGAATCAATTGGCGGCTTCAAGCCCTTTCGTCCACTCGCCGCCTTTGGACACTTATTTTCGACGAGAAAGAAGAGGAGGAAGAAGTCGAGGATGAAGGCGGCTGTCGAAAGAAGGCGGGACGAATATGTGTAAATTGCTTGTGGCTTGCCGACGTGGAAACATTTTGTATATAATCCTCGTGTTTCTGCGTTTCTAAATGTTTTTCTCCAAGTTTATGTAGAACGAGAATGACTGAGAGAGAGAGAGAGAGAGAGAGAGAGAGAGAGAGAGTCAACAAACAGTGTCTGGTATGTAGGCTCGGTTCTTAGAACAAGGTCTCCCCACTTCTCCGTTAACGTACTCTTCGTACTTGGGCTTATCGTATTTAGTCTATTTACTCGCTTCGGTCGAGGCAGTCACGTTCGACGCAGTTCCTGACTCGATCGAGCCTGGTAGCGAAAAGAGGTAGATATTATACGAATATAAGAATATAGGAAATAAGAATACGTGCGGAAATAGTCTTAGATCAGCGGCGGTATCCCGCTTTGCAGATATTTTGGAAACTTTCCTGCACGAATGTGCCCATGCATGGGTTTTACACTAACCTTCCATCTTCAAGGTATTTAACGTCTGTTACATTGTTCCAGAGCACAAGGAGGACTTACCGCAGCAGGATCTACAAAATTTCAAGTTGAAGAATTAAAGAAAAAAATGATTAATTTAATATCAGTATCAGTATTGCGGCCAGTATAGCGGTGCATCGAGTATTATATTCACCATTCGGTAACCGTGAACCTGCATCAGCGATCAACAAAACTACTATCCCTACATTTATTTTAAAAGTTAATGTACACATCGATAGTAGGAAAAGTTCGAACCTGGTGTATGGTAATTTTCGAAGTTTCTCAAACATCTCGACGAGTTTTCGACGCATCGGACGTTCGGTGTCTTGCACGAGGATCATCCTGACGAAATGGCAGGGTATTAATCGCGTTACGTCGGTACCATTTCGAGTCGATTCACCTGATGAGGCTCATTCTTGGCTGATAATCGCCGCGAACGGACGAGATCCGTGTAAACCTCGAACCCGCTCGCCAGCCTGTTCTTCTTCTTCTTCTTCTTCTTCTTCTTCGTCCACGGAGTACACGAAGGAGCTGCGTGGCGCGCTCGCGCACGCCTCACGATGACTAATGACAGACATCGTAAGTCACTCACAAATTGAATTAAACGCGACTGTAAAACCGTGACGCGGCGCAAACAATCAGCGGCTATTCATTGTCTGGGTTGGAATCGTTGTCTTCCACGGAAATCGGCCGTTCTGATCTGTGCTCTCGGAAAAATTTCTAATTTTCCAATCTTTGGTGACTTAAAATTACAAAAATTTGAAATTTGAAGAATCGATCGAATACGATTTGCGAGCACTCCAAGTAGAAATTAACTCAGACTCTGTGTAAAGGACAGAGTAAACAGAATTTAGACTTCGTGACTCACGATCACGGAAAAGTTTCTAATTTTCCAATCTTTGGTAACATAAAATTCCGAAAATTTTGAAAATTGAAGCGTGGAGAATTAACCCGATCCCCAGAAACTCAAATTAGAAGTTAATTCGTACTCTAAATTAAGAAGAAAGAAGAAAGAAGACTTCTCATCGAAAGAAATCCGACAAAAGTCTCCCGAAGAATACTTGAAAAATTCGCACACTCGTTCTAGAAGTAACAAAGCTACTCAGGTCGTATTTATCAGAGGTTCGAGTATTGAAATTACGCCACAGTTGATCGTGCAGGCCTCTAGCAGCCTGGAGGCCGGTGGAAATCGAGCGAAACCATTTTTTTTCTTAGTCGAAACACGACTGGTTCACTCGCGATGGACTCCGGTAACGTTTCTACGCTCCACGATGTTCCGCTCGCTCTTTCTTGATCGATCATATATTAGACGGTACGAAGTGTTTCAGTACACCTACAATGCCGCTAAGACGGGACGATCCATCGTCAATGAACGTCGGAATTACACGGCTAAATGAGATTCTAGCGGCGGTATCAAAGTGGCAGCAGGTGGTCAGGGCCACGGCCATTTTTCCCCGCTGGATACGCTTTGCTGGCTGCCTATACTCTCCCAGCCTACGCTGTCTTCCTTTCCATGTTGCTAAATCGTCAAACTATCCGGCGGACGGCGACCAAACGGCCTGCACTTCCTCAAACACTTATCCTCTCAGAATTTCCAGGCGTTTCAGTTTTATTTCGATGGATTTAGGCACTATAGTGTTTTTATTGGAAATTGGTAATTAAGAGGGAGGAAAATTGAAATTTTTGGTTTAATTTTCGGAGAATTTCCATCCATTCCACGTTCGTTTTTTAATCTTTGAAATTTACTTGGATACTATAGTCTTTATTTTTTGAATAGCTGATTTTATGGGAAATTGGTAATTAAGAGGGAGGAAAATTGAGATTTTTGGTTTAATTTTCGGAGAATTTCCATCCATTCCACGTTCGTTTTTTAATCTTTGAAATTTACTTGAATACTGTAGTCTTTATTTTTTGAATAGCTGATTTTATGGGAAATTGGTAATTAAGAGGGGGGAAAATTGAGATTTTTGATTTAATTTTCGGAGAATTTCCATCCATTCCACGTTCGTTTTTTAATCTTTGAAATTTACTTGGATACTATAGTCTTTATTTTTTGAATAGCTGATTTTATGGGAAATTGGTAATTAAGAGGGAGGAAAATTGAGATTTTTGGTTTAATTTTCGGAGAATTTCCATCCATTCCACGTTCGTTTTTTAACCTTAGAACTATGAATTTTATTTCGATTAATTTTGCTTGGGTGCTAATTAAATAATTAAAGGGATGAAAATTGAGATTTTTGGCATAATTTTCACAGAATTTCCATCACTTGTTAACCTTTGAATTTTATTTCGATGAATTTTGCTTAGATACTATAGTAAAGATTTTCTATGCACTAGCGTTTGTTAGAAGAGAATTGAGACTTTTGCTTTAATTTGCATTGTCCAATTAAGAACTTCCACCTACTCCACGTTCGTTCTTTAACCTTAGAATTCGATTCGGCCGAGTCTTGAAAACTCTCAAAGAAAACAGATTTTCGTCCAATTTTCAGAGTTAATCTGCATCGTCCGACATTCAAACGAGTTTGACGCCATTTTGCACGAAATCCAGGTCCCCAGAGGAGGACCTCTAATTATCTCCCCCACGCGACTTAGAGCGGTGCGTTTCTAAAGCAGTGGGCTGACCATCTCCTTTGGTCCAGACCATCTAGAAATGGTCACGTAAGTCTCTGGAACCATCTTGGCTATTCCATTTTTTTTCTCTCTCTCCTCCTCTATTTTTCGGCTCGCCTAGCACCGCGCAGATTAATTATATTTCCGAGCATTTTTCTGGACCCGTGGCTTGATGGATTTTAACACACAAAGGGAACGAGAACAGCGAACGAAAACGTTTGTTCGCGTGTGTATTTATGTTTACAAGGTCCGCTTCCACCACTCTCCGTATTCTATTCCACCGGAGAAATTAATTTTCCGCGGAAGATGTTTCCACATCTCCTACTCCTGGTTTGTTTTAACCTGGCACGATTTATTTCCGCGGCGAGGCGGCTGAAAAACGAGGAAAGTAGGAGGAGCGATCGTAATTGAGACTACGATCAGCGAGACAAATAATTGTTCATAAATCAGTGGGAATTTCACGGGGACGCTGGCGTGTTCACCGAGCGCATTAAATATTTATGCACTCGTTAGGAATCTAGTGGATTTCCTGAGTGGCTCTCTCTCCGCGGGGCCCTCATTAATCGTGGTGCGCGATCGTGGAACAGCCGATGACATTATTCCACAGCAGTTTCAGCAAATGCTCGCCTCGTTACAAAAACAAGTCGAACCAGCACCGGTGACTAATGTGCAAACGAACAGATTCGTTGGGAAACGTTTCCCCACTGACGACCGAACAACATTCCACCAGCCTGTACGTTTCATTACGAGGCTACATAAATGAAAAGCCATTTCTTCCCCTGCAAATATTTAAATGGATTTCTACGATTTCAAATTCTACAAATTGACCGAGGAAAGAAGAGAGGAAAAGGCGAAGAAAAAGGGAACATCGAACAGACACAGAAGAGAACCAGTATTCTCGACTCGCGCGAACCGAACCGACCGCGAGCGAAACCACCGGGAGTATTTAAGTATACGTAAGAAGAAGACCGTGGAGATGTTGTACGCGTGAAAAAATGGCGGACCACTATTAACCCGGACGGTATCCACGTCACCGATACCCATCGCTATTAACAGACTTATCAATATTAATATTAAGCAGCTTATTAATATTAACGAGCGCGAATCAGCCAGACGGTGGAGATAGAGAATGGGAGGAGAGGCGAGACGAGGAGGAGACCGGGTAGAATTATCGAGAAATTGCATCCCCGTGGAACAAGACAGTCCTGGACAGAACGAAATAGATAGGCTCAGGTAAGGGGGCGAGCCAGTCATCATTAATATTATAGCGCTGCAGCGGCGCTCATCTCGTCAGATCTATGCCGACCTCTTTCTGTCCGCGTCCGATCCACCAACAGTTCTGAAGGCCAGAGGCGCATCAAAGGCACCTCTCCACCACCACCGTCCTCTTACTTTTCGTTTCCTCCTGGTGGATCCTCCGCGCCACCAGCGTTCGACGCGTCCCTGAACACCGTACGCTCATTATATCGTCTTGATCCGAACCTTAAATTGATGACTATCTGTCCACGTGAAAATACGAGATATCGCTGCATCCGGTCTGAACAGACATCAGACAGTTGGAGTGTGTATCTGGTTGCGACCGCTGCTGCTGTAGGCATGTGCATAATAATTATGAATTACGGGATATAATTAGGAGGGAGGATCGAGAGTGGAGGAGAGATAGGGACGTGGACCTCCTTTGGAGAACGCGCTGCTTTATATTTATTAAGCGATGTCTCCGTGAAGAGCTGAGAGATTGGAAGCGTCCAAGTGATCGCGCGCCCCTTCGAGTTCCATTTCGCGGTGCTGGCCTGATTTGCATACGAGGATTGAGAGAGTTGGAGGTTTCTGCGGGGAGTATGGGATGTGAGATGTTTCGAGACGGAGGGAATTTGGTTATTGAAGGTTTGGTCGATTTAGAAATTCTAGGATTCTATTCTGTTTCGTGATTTTCACGTAAGTATTGAGAGAATAGGAGATTTCTTTGAGCAGTATGTAACGTGAGGCATGTTCAAAGTGAAGATTAATAGAGAAATTTGGTAATTGAAGGTTTGATTAATATCAGAAGGAGTCTACGTGAAAATTCTGCGATTCTATCTGTACGAAAACAATTTAACACCTTTGCAGGCGTTGACATATTACCGATGACTTGTCACTTTTTTTGCTGAATACGCATCTAAGCGTTAGATAAGAAAACTAGTGTAGTTTCCTCAGTCTCACGTTAAAATTAATTTTTGTTCCTAATATTACTGCTCTTGTCATACCTACCACAATCTGTGCTAAGAGTTAAAATCTTCAGCTGGTACCCGTTATTCATGCTAATCAAACCGACTTTTAACAAAGCTGAATAACAAAAGCTGAAAGAAAAACTTAAATGAATTTCCTCGAATTTGAAACAAGAAATATTTACAGCAACCCAATTTCAAATCTTCTCCTCTTACCTGAACGACAGACCTCTTCAGCAACCAGCAACAGTCTCAAACCATACACTTTCAAAAGAAACAAATGTTAATCTTCACACGGAAACACACACAACACCCAATCACTCGACAGGCGGACCTTCCCGTTTCCAGGCACCAGGCAATTCCGTCGGAAGGGAAAAATCGACGACTAAAAGAACGACAAAGAAAGGACACGAAGCGGCGAGGTAGACGTCTCTGCCTGGCGTTTCTGATCCAAGTGACAGCTGATCCGGAATTAGCATGATTTGTATCGGACGTGCCTTAGCATAGCTCCTCCCTCTCTCGCTCTCTCTTTCCACGGTCGTGTGGCGACGTTCCGTACCGCGTCGAGGGATCCATCGTGATCGAGGAGGTGCCATCAGTCAACCGGACGGGGGTTGCTCTGCTCTCGTTTAGTTAACCCCGATAGTTCGCTCCGTTAACCGTAAGACGCGACGACGTCTCGCTGTTGCGCACCTTTTAAAATCGTTCCTCGGCCAGCCAGGCCACTGTGAGTGACGATTTTATTACGGGGATGAACGTCGTGAGTCTGCAAATATTTTTGGTAGCGTGCAACGTTGCGTTTGTATTTGTCTAACGCGAGTGCTCGGAAAGATAGATCTAGAAGATGAGAATTCTCGGTCGAGATAAACAATGTAAACGGACTAGTAGGTGAGGGAAAAAAAAAGGAGGGGGAAAAACGATTGCAACGCTGACGGTGATTGATGATTCGTCAGAAGCAAACAAAAGGTAATTGCAACATTAGGGTTGAGGTTTATCGCGTACCTGCTATCGGTTAATTCAATTAATAACCGATTAAATTACGTGGATTTTTTTGCTTTTTCAATTTTCGAAGAAATTTGTTTGAAGTTTTTGGCGAAGGTGTGCGATAATGCTAGTCGCGAGATGGGATGAATGGGCTAAACGCGGACGATTTGCAACTAATAAAACGGTTGAACCAGCAGTATTTTTAAATGCGACGGCCGCTACGATCTCGCCGGCTAATGAGTGGCCGGTGTCAAGCTGGAATGTTAATCGGCTAGAATTCATCAATCATTTCTACGAAGAAAATGTGGAACGACGTAATTTACGAAAACTAATCAGATACGTACGCGTTATAACAAGAAAACGAACAGATATAAATCATAATTAGACCGTTGCAAAAATGCTGGGCCTCCGTATCGTTTCCATCGTGATCTTTTCCCCTGTTCCACGAGTTTTCTAACCCTTCCGTGAAGAAAGCTGCAATTATTGCACGCGCCGATCGTCCGTAATTTGCGGAATTATCTTTGACATTCTCGTTGGTTGCTCGAACGAAAGAATCGGCGAGTGTTTCTCAATAACTGTGAAATAACGCTGGAAATCGCGTCTTGTAATTCTTCGTTACATTGAAAAATCAATATCGCGTTTGGGATGTTTGAAAAATATTGCGAAATGTCAACCTTATCTTTTAAATGGAAAATGAACTTGAGACAATAGCAAGATCGAACAGATCCCCTAACAGGAATTCAAATCTTCCAATTGTTCTTTTCTTCCAAGAAGAAAAATATTGCAAAATATTAGTCGTGACTTCTTCCTTACCATTCAAATGAAAAACGAACTCGAGACAATAAGAAGCTTGAAAAGCCCGCCTGATGAGAATTTAAAAACGACACCAAAGATCCTCCAATTGTTCTCCAGCCAGCAACATTTGCAAATCAAAATTTCTTCCTCGTCGTTCGAATCAAAAAATCGAGCTGAAGATACTAACAAACTTGAAAAGATCTCCCAAAAAACATCAACATCACACTGATACTATCTAAAAAGAAACACTAAATGTCAATATTCAAATAAGAGAAACAACCAGAAACGACCGGAAGACAGCAGCAAATTTAAAAACTTCTCCATTTGCAACCAAAAGCGACACCAAAGTACCCCCAATTGTTCTCCAGCGAGCAAACGATCCCCGTGAAAGCAACTCGACCAACTATCCGGCGTACGTCTGCCGGCGTCGTTCCAGGGAATAAAAAAAAAAGGCGGAGAGACCGGAGAGACGGCAGACAGGAGAATAACAGCGAGTGCGCAAGGTGTCGCTGGATCCACCGCGACATGATTGACAAGTATGCAACCCGGGCGAGGCGAAGGACGCGGCAGAGTGAAAAGTAGCAAAGCTATTCCTGCGGTTGGTGTTTCCTCGTGGCGCGGCGGCTCTCGACGCCAGCCTCGCCGACGAACCAGCACCCTATTCCCTCGGCGTCGGAGGCATATCATTAATCTTGCTATGTTTTCTCGCGCACTCGGATGTGGATTTAGACTCGAGGCTCCGCGAAGATCTCTGTGGAAACGTAGGTGAACGCGCGTCCATCGCGAGCCGGCGACCGTTTGTCTTCATTCGACCACGTCGATCGAAACCTGGCTGCTGCCCTCTTCCGGCGCTCAAGCTCGCCCCGGATGTCGCGAGCGAAACCACGAGAATTCCGCCAGAATTCGTGTTTTCTCGTGGATCGATGAACTCTGGAATTCTGGACGGGTTTTTTCGTTCTTGTAAGATCGTACGGTGTTCTTGGATATGAAAAATTGTTTGTCACAGAGTGTGCAAGTATCGGTATTCCTGTGAGGAGAAAGATTTCGTTTTTCATGGATGTAGGAATAAATTTTTGATAAGATAGATAGAATGTTTGTTTAGTTTATTTATAGTCTGTGTGATGGATTATAGTTGGGGGATTGAATAAATTGTAAGGCTGTATCGTTCGATGATAGTATTCAGAACTTTCCAAGGCTGTATTTAATTGGTCATGGTACGATTCTATTTCAAGGCTTGAACACCAATTACAGTGTGATTTCAATTTCACTTGACCATCCTGGATCGGCTGAAACTATTTACGTAACCACCGCAACAACTTCACGCTTCTTTCACCGGTGGATATTAAACGGAATTACAAGTGCAACGTTTTATTCAATCTAACAAGTCTCGAGTCGTAATTAATATAAATAATGCTACCTGAAGTGTCAGTCATTTCTTTGGTACTTCTGCTTCTGGAGAACGTCTCTTGCTCAAGACTTAGTCGCGCGTGCTATTCCGTAATTGGAGCAATTATACGGGGCGTTTCAAATGGTGCGAGACGCGAATTTCGAATCGCTAAGTATTTTGCTTTCTGTAATAGAAGAAAGGACTCGACACGACTACATTCCTCGGAATACAATAATTCTTTACAACGAAATCTGCTTATTTTGAAAAAAATGATTCAGAAATTCCCTTTCGGTAATAGATAAAAGGTTCACTTCGATTTGGTTCTTCATAATTAAAAAATTCTTCGAAACGAAATTCACTAAGTCTGTAATTAACAAAGATTCAGTTCTACTAGATTCCCAAAAATAAAATATCTAATTCTTTAAAACGAAGCACACCTTTTTTGAAGAGTCCTGTATTTCAAAATGACTAAGAAATTCCCTTTCTGTAATCAGCGGAAATTCACTTCGACTATATTCCCCAACCACCCTTTCTGTAATTAACAACGATTCAGTTCAACTAGATTCCTCAAAATAAAATATCTAATTCTTTAAAACGAAGCACACCTTTTTTGAAGAGTCCTGTATTTCAAAATGACTAAGAAATTCCCTTTCTGTAATCAGCGGAAATTCACTTCGACTATATTCCCCAACCACCCTTTCTGTAATTAACAACGATTCAGTTCAACTAGATTCCTCAAAATAAAATATCTAATTCTTTAAAACGAAGCACACCTTTTTTGAAGAGTCCTGTATTTCAAAATGACTAAGAAATTCCCTTTCTGTAATCAGCGGAAATTCACTTCGACTATATTCCCCAACCACCCTTTCTGTAATTAACAACGATTCAGTTCAACTAGATTCCTCAAAATAAAATATCTAATTCTTTAAAACGAAGCACACCTTTTTTGAAGAGTCCTGTATTTCAAAATGACTAAGAAATTCCCTTTCTGTAATTAACAACGATTCAGTTCAACTAGATTCCTCAAAATAAAATATCTAATTCTTTAAAACGAAGTACACCTTTTTTGAAGAGTCCTGTATTTCAAAATGACTAAGAAATTCCCTTTCTGTAATCAGCAGAAATTCACTTCGACTATATTCCCCAATCACCCTTTCTGTAATTAAAAAAGTATTCATTTCGACAAGATTCCTCAAAGTAAAATAATTTTTCAAAACGAAATCCACCTTTATTGAAACATCCTGTATTTCAAAATAACTAGGAAATCCCCTATCTGTAATTAAAAAAATATTCACTTCGACAAGATTCCTGTAACAATAAGTAAAATAATTTTTCAAAACGAAATCCACCTTTATTGAAACATCCTGTAATTCAAAATAACTAGGAAATCCCCTATCTGTAATTAAAAAAATATTCACTTCGACAAGATTCCTCTAACAATAAGTAAAATAATTTTTCAAAACGAAATCCACCTTCATTGAAACATCCTGTATTTCAAAATAACTAGGAAATCCCCTATCTGTAATTAAAAAAATATTCACTTCGACAAGATTCCTCGAAATAGAATGTCTAACTCTATAAAGCGAAATCCACCGTTTTTTTAAGCGTCTTGTATTTCGAAGTGACTAAAAAATTCCCTTTCTTAAAACGCCCTGTGCCACGCATCGAACTTAATCCCCCACAAAGCCCACCTTCCGCGAGACTCCCTGTAGCACGCGTTAAATTCCCTCTAAAATGGTGTAATCGCGAGGCGCGATCGAATACGAATCAGGCCACCGTTGTTCCCAGACGCTTCTTCTATATCGAAGACACGCGAATCACGAGTGCAGGTGCCGCTGGAAAAAGCACCGCGGAATAATATCTCGCGGAAAGGGGAAC
>NW_017100358.1:538161-545045 GCF_001263275.1 Habropoda laboriosa
GCCTAATGGAGAAACGCGCGCACCGAGCTGATGAACGTCCGGTTAGCAGTAACGCGTTTTTACCGTTTTACAGCGGCACCGTTGCCTCGCGACCATTTTTTTCCAATTTCGAATATAACTGATGACGTTTTGATGGGGGAAACGATGTTTACAGGTGGGTCAATGACCCTCGAGCCTCTTGCTGCCGTTGATTCTAATGAAGAAATTCATGTTGCACGTCCAGCGAACTGCCAACCAAGCTTCGCCAAGGAAGAAGACTAAGGACACTTTGATGATGTTTCTATATTAACTAATGATCATCTCTCCACCTGTGCGTAAAGTCTCTGATAAAGGAAATTGTGATTGAAATTGATACGCGAAGTTGACGTGCCGCGTGTGTCGCGAGGATCTCGCGCGAGACTCGCCGCCATCTTTGTGGTCGCTGAAACGCAGACATCCTGCGTTCTCTGAAACATGAAATTCGAGGTGTTTCTGGGTTCGTTATGTTATCAGACCATAATTTCTGAATGTTTTATAACATCATAAGTGACTTATCAGTGAAAGTTCGAATTTCGCTTGAGCGAGAGCAGCGACAAAGTTGCAAGTTTCCCAGAGTGTTACGTCGTTAGGAAGTAAAACGGACAGCTCGTAGAACCGTACAGCGGGACGTTATGAACTAGAATTTTCCTCGTTAATCATAACAACCGGCGTGGATGCACGCCTCATCAGGCTTTTACCGGGTTTTCTATTAGCGACGGTGGACGTTTTTACAGGGACAGATCCTCGCCCGTTCTGAATTGCAGATTTTTTCGTGTTCTTAATCGTCGAGCGCGCGCTGTCACCCGTTTTTTTTTCATCGCGCAGGCCAATCTGTAATGTGTCGCGATTACAAGCCGCGATTAGATACTCGCTTGTCACCAATGAGTTAATGAGCCTCTATTGATCGCGCGTCCCGATAACTACGCCTCGCGATAACGGGAGCAAATTAAACGCGGTTCAATTAGAAGATAGTGGCCGACCGGTTACCGTATTAACGAATACCGAACCTCGATTATCATAAGTCCACGCTGAAATTAATTTTCATTTCCATAAAACTAGAAGATATACATGATACGATAGTTTGACTAAAGAACTTCGATAGTTAGCCTGTCGTGTCCAAGAAGAAGAAGGTGAAACGTGAACACAAAGGAAACGTCGAGAATCGATCTTCTGCTCTGTTCAATTCGAACGCAAAAAGCAACAAGTTACTTCGCAATAATAACAACAATCTGGTAAACTTCGATTCCGTTGGATTTCAAAGGCAGCGATTCCGCACAAAGGAGATTCTCGAGGCGTCAGAAAAGTAACGTGGCACGCTGCAGAAACTTCTTTTTCCATTTCGTTACGAAATCCGCCACTTTTTTCCCCCCTTTTCCATTGCCGCTCGCGCGCGTGAAAAGTGGGCAGGCTACTCGAACGGTAATTACGGCCGTGTATGCACTTCATTAGCACTTACCAGCGGTTGCGTAACGACCGGCGTGTCATTTTAATGTGAGCACGATCAAAGATTAATGGACGCGTCGCGGCTGTTACAGAAGGATTCAAGAAATCGCGCACGCACTCTCTCGCTCTCTCTCTCTCTCTCTCTATCATCCGCGATCGACCGTGAATAAAAGGGCAGGAGGTAAGAATTGAAAAAGATGAAACGCCAGGCCGACGAATCATCCTTCCATTTCGTTCGTCCTCGTGGAAAACGCAATCCGCTTAAAGTTACTGTTTCTTTTTTTTTTAAGAAGATGACCAATGGTCGATTAAAACGTTGAATGGTACAAATCTTACGGCGAAGTTTTGTAATAACTAGGGGTGAGAATTTTTGTGAATTAAGAAACGCTTCAACCCGCATTGTAAGGAATTTAAGACACTATCCTCTGTCTTAATGATTAGCAATGGGAATATGCAAATGCCGCGAGCACGTTTGCATAATTTTCTTCAATTATACTCGCGTATACACTTGTCAGGAATCTTCTTTTAGTTAGAGGGTGATAATTAATTGAAGAACGTTACAACCCTCGTTGTAACAATTTTTAGACACATATACTCTGTGGAACTCTCAATTTTCCTATTTCAACAATCACCGATATTACAAAGGAGACGTTGTAATTACTCTTACATTATTTTCTTCAATTACAACCTTATACCACCTTTTAACAATGTCCCTGGAAGTGATAAAAATTAATCGAGAAATGTTTCAATCCTCGTTGCAACGATTTTAACACATTAAGGACCGCTCACGAGTTTTCTCGTGCTGCGCGCCCCGTCTGTTACGGACGGATCACGAGACAAACCCGTGTTTTCTACACGTTGTCTTTAGATGTCAATTACTTTGATACGTTGTATCTACTTTGTCCATTTAAGTGTTTACATCAATAGTCAATGTATTAACCGTTTTCGTCTCATCCCATTGGTGGAAACCGTACAGGTCAAGCTATGAAAGACTGTATAAATGCACGAACCCGAAATAAAAACAGCTTAGTCTCAGAGAAAATTCGACACGTTGCATTGCATTTTGGTGATTCGAATAGTCTTCGTCTTCGAAGCGAATCAAGATAGAGAAAAATGTTTCACGCAATATCATACTTTAGAAAAGTACTAGAAACTTTGGTAAAATTGATTTTTAAATAAAATTTTATGATAATTATTAAAAAACATAATTTTTTTTCAATAATACCTAAGATGCATCCTATTTTACAATTTTCTGAAAGTTTCGCAAAAATTGCTTCGTAAATAAAAAAGTAATGAGGATTTTAGTAACGTGTAAGCTTGCCCAAAAACGTGCGGTCCTAGGCGTATGTCTTATAGATTTCTTAGTGGTCCTTAATGTGTTAAGATCCTCAAACCTTTCTTTACCTGCATTTGTCTTAACAAACCTCGCGATCATTCTTTCACAATTTCCCAAACACACTTTCAGTTTCTTTTAACCCTTTAACGTCCATTCTCCAGATTCGCACGAGCAATTTTTAAAGATTCTCCTTTTCCACTTTCCATATCGAGTTGTTCTCTCTCTTACAGCAAAAAGAATAAGTTAAGCACTACAAATAACGAGAAACTTATTTAACCCTTATATCGATAACCAGAACTGTCGTCTACTTTATCGTTCTCTGATAACAAAATTCTAGGATAGGAAGTGTGCGAAATAACAACGATCTGGCGGGATATTTCAATCTTTTACCCGGAAGATCAAATAGTTTAAGTGAGAATTATGTAAAATCGATTTTATTCGCTGATCGAGTCGGGAAAAATTCGAGCGTTAAAGGGTTAAACCTAGATCCCGTCGTCCTCGTAAACAATCAACGCACAATACGCAGTGAAACTTTGAGGCTGCCTGTAGAAGTTGAGCGAGGAATGTGCAAGCTAATGCAACGTGTGCACCGCGACGTCGGGTCGCCAGTTTCTCTCTCTCTCTCTTTCACTCTCCTCCTGTATTGTGTATTCACACACGTGTATACATTCGCGACGAGGCCCGTGGTATTAATAACGATCATTAATTCTTGATCGCCTCTAACAGATTCTTTTTCTCTCCGCGGTGGAATCTGTTCGCAAAACGCGAGGCTGAAAAACGATCGCGGGCAACAAACACGACGCGAGCCTCGTTAAATTACCAAGATGAACGCCGCTCCTCGCCGAGTAATTGCGCGCCGCGATTAATGAAGACGTTCTTGTGGCAGTTCGCCGTCGCGCGTGCGATCGCTGGCGAACAACGCGGCGAAACCGCCTGGAATTCCTCCTTGTCTATGAAAAAGGAAACTCGTCGAAAATTCTTTTCTTTCGTACTATACCGCATAGGTGAATTTTTTTTCAACCTGTAGACAGTCTGTGTGATCCAGCAATTTTGGAGGAAAAAGGTCGACTTTTTGGGGTGCGTTGTGTAAGTGAATACATTTTTTCAATTCGTGCACAGTGTCTACAAGTTGGTAATTTTGCAGAATATTGAGAATGATTGGTTGGTTAATTTTAGAACAGTTTTAACCGAGTTTCTTCGTTCCAGCCAGTCATCTTCCCAATCCAATCACGCTACGGACGTTCCGACAATTTCGTCACGCTGTTTGCCAGGCGATAGAGACTTTCGTTTTCGTTTGTCATCTTTGTGCAAGCGATTATTCGCCTGTGACGACTTTTTAAAGCAACAGAAATTTGTTGGAAGTGAGAACTCAGTCGAGACTTCTTCTAACATTTGTGTACAACGAACGAGCATCTTTTACAATTCAAATTTGGCGGGTTGTTAGACATATGCCGAAATCATTTACAATTTTCAAGTGTAACCCTTTTTTCTTACATTTTGCGAATTTTGTGTAGGTTTCAGAGACCTTGAAACGTCCTTGGTAACTCCGTTTGCAATTAAAATTTGGAAGATAGTTGGAAACATTCCAAAATCGCTTAAATTTTTCAAGTCCAATTCTGTCTTTTTACACTTTGCGAATTTTGTGCAATTTTCGAAGACCTTAAAATATCCTCCATAACTCTATTTACGATTAAACTTTGGAGGGACATTGGAAACATTCCAAAGTCACTTGAATTTTTCAAGTTTTATCCTCCTTTCCTACAAAATTTTGCGAGTTTTGTACAACTTTCAGTGAGTTTGAAATATTCTTGATATCTCCCGTTTCCTACTTTGTCTTTCGCGAGAAAATTTCACTGATCTGCAGTGAAACGCACTTGTGAAAAGCAGAACCTCTGTTCCGAGACCACTGTAGCTCTGTATGCACCACACAAACCTCTCTAGAACCGAATTTGTCGCCTCTTATCAAACAAATTCGGATCTACAGGGTAGATGTAGAGCATTAACTGGGCCTTCACGTATTCGGCACATAGATCGTTCGACAATATTATTCTCTCCCGTCTAACACTTATATTTCCCCGACAATTTCTTTTAATTAACATACGTGCCACATTAAACTTCTTCGTTGGCCCAGTGTATGTGACCGATAGTATACGCCATTCTCCTCCGCTGCTGCACTCGTCGTCGTCGATTCTCCCATCTGAAAATATTCCGGAATTAATGTTACGATCTTCACACGTTGAACGTAACAAATTCATAAGCTGTTACACTGTATAAATTACACCAGACTACTTGTATCTTTCTTTTCCCAACGCGTCATTGTGTATCGCGCCGATATTCGAACTGCTTTATTCCCGTTCGAAGAACCGAGCTATCTCTCGAAGGATCCGATAAACAGTTAAAATTGGCGCTCTCACTAGCCCAGATCGAGAGTAGCCGAAGTGCACAGTCATTCGAAAATAGACCGGTTCTGCAGAGTCACTCCTTCGACCGACAGGGAAGCATCTATTTCTACTGGACGTGGAACGAACGTTGCAATTCTCCGCACAATGGATAACAAAAATTCCAAATTTCTATCTAGTCGAAGTTCTTACACGTTCTCTGTGAAACCTGCAATTCTACCTTATCTCCACCTACTCTGTCGTTCTCGTCTAGCCTGTTGTCCCCTGAATCGATCTCAATCGAAGTGGCACTCTTTAAATAAGAAAGGAGGATTCGCGGTGTATCGAAAGGCGTTTGACGGAGTGAAAGACAGTTGTAATCGAGTCGAATGCTCTCGCGAGTCATCGAAGGCTTCTGACCGATCAATGGCGGACACAGAGGGGGATCGGTTGGTTGACCAGAGGCACGGTGGCATCGATACGCCGTTAAAGATAAATCCTGTTATGTCACTTGGCACACTTCCCGGGTGTATATCGTAGCGGGTTATCTTAGCGACAATAATCATGTTACACCTGCACTACCGATAGTGATTGATGCTCGTCCCTGGGATCGAAAGCACCTGAGCGTTAACGGCTCGCGGATGACACAGCTGAATGCTGGCAAGGTCGTGTTCTCCTTCGTCCTACTCCTCCTTCTCCTCCACCTCTTTCTCATCATCGTCATCCTTCTCCGCCTCCCCTTCTCTCGCTTATTCCTTAGCGGTACAGCTCCTTTTATTTGAGCACGCGTGTCGATGTACCTTGCGTTTCCAGGTTACTTGGTCAGCCACGTCGTGTTTACCTGAAATCAACGCGGGATCCTCGTCAGGTCTGTTGTAGCTTCGCTGGGGGAATGGTGAAAGAATCTGGTGGGTAGATGAGTGGTGTGGTTAATTGGTGAGGGGAAATGGGGTGAGTTTGAGAGGTGTTTGAGGATGAGGAATTTGGGAGATTTTGGATCCTTTTTGGGAAATTTTTGGAATGGTGAAGTATAATTAATCTATGAGGGATAAAGTGGGATGAATTTTAGCGGTGATTGAAGATGAGGAATTTGGGAGATTTTTGATCATTTTTGGGAAATTTTGGGAATGATGAAATGATTGCTTGAGTAGGTTAATCGACGAGGGAAAAAGGGGGATGATTTCGAAGGTATTTGGGAGATTTTGGATCCTTTTTGGGAAATTTTGGGAATTGTCAAGTATAATTAATCTATGAGGGATAAAGAGGGATGAATTTCAGAGGTGTTTGAGGATGAGGAACTTGGGAGATTTTGGATCCTTTTTGGGAAATTTTGGGAATGGTGAAGTGATTGCTTGAGTAGGTTAATCGATGAGGGAAAAAGGGAGATGATTTCGAAGGTATTTGGGAGATATTTAATCCTTTTAGAAAAATTATGAGAATGGTGAAATGATTGCTTTTGTAAGTTAATCTGTAAGGGATAAAGAGGGATGAATTTCAAAGGTGTTTGAGGATGAGGAACTTGGGAGATTTTTGATCCTTTTCGGAAAATTTTGGGAATGGTGAAGTGATTGCTTGAGTAGATTAATCGATGAGAGAGAAAGGGATAAATTTGAGAGGTGCTTGCAGATGAGGAATTTGAAAAATATTGAATCCTTCTCGTGAAATTTTGGGAATAGTGAAACAATTCCTTGGCTAGATTCTATTATAAT
>NW_017100358.1:545135-545508 GCF_001263275.1 Habropoda laboriosa
CTTTTTATGTTAAAAACTGCCTTGAGCAATTTTTCCTGTATTATACTTCTGAAAGTTTAAGAAGAGATCTTTTATTAATTTTCTCTATATGTCTTTCATTTTTTCAATGTAAAAGTTGTTTGAATGTTTGAAAGTGTTCATGTCACAGCGTTTGATGTTAAACAGGAATTTATGTTTGACTTGGACAGTGAATAGGGAAAAGTCGGAGGGCAATTTTTCGGATTAGGCGTGTCCGTTTATTTTGGAAGTTTGAGGAGCAAGAAGCTTCCCTAGTTGTCAAAATATTTTACCTCGGATTATACTTCGTCCAGGATATTGAAACCGATAGGACACCGATAGGCTCGCAGAAGCATCCTACCATCGAAAGTTAATC
>NW_017100358.1:545523-577103 GCF_001263275.1 Habropoda laboriosa
TGCTAATCAGGATTAACTCGAATTAAGGAGGGTCGAGTTGCCAACCTGCGTCAAAACACGTCCAAGTTACTGTCTTATTTCTACACTTGACAATTTCTTAAAAATTGTATTCGCAGAAAAGAAAATTCTTAAGGAGAAAGAAAACGTAATTACTATGGTACGCTACTCCAGGGAGAAGAAATCGATCGGTTGAAGATTACACTTTAACAAGCTGTCGAAAATTTGTCAGAAACCTTAATCCTCGAAAAGCTCGGACGCATACTTATTTCCCACTAAGCAGACGCTGATTTGCTCCCTTGGGGAGCCAATAATCTCCCCGTAGGGATCAATAAGTCAACGGGAGCTGCAAACACGAATTTTGAAATCTCCAGAAATTCTCGTCTAACTTTTCCAATTTTTCATCCCTTAAACTCGTTTCAAACATTAGAATCTCGTTTATCTCGTCGCTCGAGAATTTCAACGTTGTCTATTCTACAAATTCTAAATTTAATAGACTCCAAATTCCAAATTCCCAAAGTCCCAAAATTCACAATTTAATAGACTCCAAATTTCAAATTCCCAGAGTCTCAAAATTCCAAAATTAATATGCCCCAAATTCCCAAAGCCCAAAATTGCCAACTTAATAGACCCCAAATTTTAAATTCCCAAAGTTCTAAAATTCCAAATTTAATAGCCCCCAAATTCCGAATTCTCAAAGTCTCAAAATTCCCAATTTAATAGCCCCCAAATTCAAAATTCCCAAAGTCCCAAAATTGCCAACTTAATAGACCCCAAATTTTAAATACCCAAAGTTCTAAAATTCCAAATTTAATAGACCCCAAATTCCGAATTCTCAAAGTCTCAAAATTCCCAATTTAGTAGCACCCAAATTCCAAATTCCCAAAGTCCCAAAATTGCCAACTTAATAGACCCCAAATTTTAAATACCCAAAGTTCTAAAATTCTAAATTTAATAGACAATTTAATAGCCCCCAAATTTCAAATTCCGAAAATTCCAAATTCTCAAAGTTCCAAAATTCCCAAAATTCCCAAATTAATAGACCCAAGAAAAATTCTACTATTATCGAACGGAGTTTTGGGGCAGGAATTTTCGGAAAATATCCCCTCCAGAAACTCCGAGAGGGCGTACTCTTGTGGAAAAGGCTCGGGTTCCGATAGGTGGAGCGTGGATGGCGGTGAAGAGAGTCGCGGCGTCTCCCTCTATCGATTCACCCCCTGCCACGGCGTGTAACTGGCTGTACGCGACTCGACGCCGACGACGCTATTATCGCCGTCCCCCTGGTTCGCATAATTTTAGGCATTAGAACTGTTGCGCCGCGGCCATCCAAACTTTTCTCTCCCTGGACTGACTTACGAGCGTATAATGGAACTACCGCGAACGATGATGCACGCGCCAACTCCGACGCCCCGGAAAATACGGTCCCGAGTTCGCTCGACTGGCAAATGGTGGGCAAGTGATAAGAGAGTTCGCTCGTTTAGAGTTGGAACGGAGGGGAGTTTAGTGCCACTGTTAACCAATTGACGTTTCTCGATAAATAACTTAAATCTGGGTCTTTAAATTTGAAAATTTAACTTTGGAGAGCTGAATCTGAGGAGTTTTCATCTGATTTTGAATACTTGAGTTTGCAAATTTGAAATTAAATTCAAATCTGAATTTGACGACATGAATTTTAATTTGAATTTAAATCTGAATTTAAATTTGACGGTATAAATTTAAATCTGAATTTGAATTTGGCGGTATGAATTTAAATTTGAATTTGAATTCAAATTGGAATTTGACTATTAATTCGAATTTGACGATTACCATTGAAATTTAAATTTGAATTTCCGAATTAAAATTTTAGGGGTTCGTTAAATCCCGAAACAGCGCTGGAATTTGATAATGAATTTCAGTCGGAAAGAATTTCATACCGGCGACACGGCGATGTTCGATCCAGAAAATAATTGCCGGCGTGTAGCAATGTCAATTAAATCGTGGATTGCAATTACGATGGTTGAAGTGGCTTCCTGAAATAGACCCAAGTTAGTCGTGTATTTTATTCGTTCCAATTTCTACTCGCATACCTCTCCATTCCTCCATCCGAGATTACGTTTCGATGGTTTTAATCTAGCGATCGTTAGCCGGCACACCTGAAACGAGAGTTTCTCTACGATCACGAACTTACGTGTAAACGAGAACGAGAGTCTGTTTGAAAGGTTGCGCGAGGAGCGCAAATGAAATATAGAGTACCGTGTAAGTGGTGATAAAAGCAGTCGAGTCAGCATCAATCAACTCTTTCACCGCGTGAACCCTCCTTTCGTGCGTTCGACATCCGCAACCCTGTCACTCTGAAACATAAACCAACAGTGAAACTATAACACTTCCACTCGTCCGACGTATATTTCACAATTTTCCAAACAGATCAAAATCAAATTATCTCGTCACTACTCAAAAATCACAGATTCCCTCTTAAAATCAGAGGGAGACTCGCAGAATCACCACAGAACTCCAGGTTCTCGAAATTCGAAGATCAACCACAGAATACGTTAACTGGCACCGCGAATTCTCACGGATCTCCAAACAGGAGCACGTGCGGCACAGAAAAACGGTTGAAAAGGCCGCTGCAGCGAGCACAGAACCGTCTATATACACGAAACACCGAACAGAACCAGTACGATACCGTTCGATCTGTTTTCCAGGTGGAAATCACGAGTTTCACGATTCACCGCGTATCCTTGCGTCGCGATAGATAAGAGTTCCAGGGTGGTTGTTGGATGTTCCTGCGATCGAGGAGCGCACAAAGAGGAGAGAATACCGGCTGGCCTGATGGCTGGACGGGACGTGATGGCTGAACCGACGAATAAACCAATAAACGGCGCAACCATCTGCTTGCCAGCCGGCACATCTCCGTCTCTATCGTTCGTCTCTGTTCCTCGTTTACCACGGCCTTCCGTCCTCTCCATTCTTCTCCCCCTCGATACGATCGCTCTCTCTCTCTCTCTCTCTCCTCTCCCTCTGTTCTCGTTCCCCTCGGTCCCTCTTCGCGCGGAGTCACTGGCAGCAGCACCATTTTATGCGATCCTGAAATGAAATCCATGCGAGAGAGGGCTCAGCATCCGTGGGGAACTCCCGCGGCTTTTATTCCACGACAATGAACGGAGCCACCCAGAATCTTCTCTTTCTTTCTTTATGTGGGTCTCTTTTTCGCCTGCTCGGGTTCTCTTTCTAAATTTGTCTCTCTCCTACTATCTCTCCTTCTGAAGTTCTGTCTCTTTTCTAGTGTCTTTCTCTCAATCTATCTATTTCCTACTGTCTCTTCTTCTGAATTTCTCTGTCCCTCTTCTGCTGTCTCTTCTTCTGAATTTCTGTCTTTCTCCCACTGTCTCTCCTTCTGAATTTGTCTACCTCCACCTCTTTTTGATTTTCTCTCTCTCAATCTATCTATCTCACCCACTATCTCTCCTTCTGAATTTCTGTCTCTTTTGTAGTGCCTTTCTCTCAATCTATCTATTTCCTACTGTCTCTTTTTCTGAATTTCTCTGTCCCTTTTCTGCTGTCTCTCCTTCTGAATTTCTGTCTTTCTCCCACTGTCTCTCCTTCTGAATTTGTCTACCTCCCCCTCTTTTTGATTTTCTCTCTCTCAATCTATCTATCTCACCCACTGTCTCTTTTTCTGAATTTCTCTGTCCCTTTTCTGCTCTCTCTCCTTCTGAATTTGTCTCCCTCCCCCACTGTCTCTCTTTCTGATTTTCTCTCTCTCAATCTATCTATCTCACCCACTGTCTCTCTTACTGAATTTCTCTCCCTCAATATCTCTCTCTTTCTAAATTTCTCTCCCTCTCTATCTCTCTCCCTTTCTGAATTTTTCTCTCCCCCTCCACCTCTCGATTTTTCTGAATCTCTCTCCTTCTCTATATCCCAATTTTTCTCTCTGCCTCTTTCCGAATTCCTCTCCTCCCCTATCTCTCAATTTTTCTCTCTGCCTCTTTGAATTTCTCTCCCTCTACATCTCTCACTTCCACCCTCACCCTCGATTTCTCGCCCAGCGAAACGCGATTTTCAGACCGTGCAGGAATTTCCAGCGATAACGCGGGCTCCATCGCTCCTGAGGGAAGCTCCCCCTCTTTAACAGTGTTCCTGACGAGATCGCTCTGTGTATAGGATTTTCTTTCTCTCCGGCCAGAGAGGGAAACTTCGTGGGGTTGGAAAGGCGAAATTGCGAGGAAGAGGGTGGAGGGTCGACTAGCTAGAACGCGAGTCGACGGTGGGATTGTTTCTTGTCGATGACTCACAGAGATGAAGATTCGCCAGTACAATGTTACCTGATAGTAGAATTTCCACGTACATGTGTGTATACACATTTTTTCCCTGCAACATGCTTACTGTCCCATCAAACGGATACTTCGCCGGTGACTGATTAATCTCTAGGCTGCATTTTACAAGACTCCGACGTTCTTCTTTATTCCACCCAGAATGTATTCTTAATTTGACGCGATAAAAACGATGCTACACGATCCTTCACGCAATCTTGCAATAAAATACGCTGAAAAACAGATCGTAGATCTTTCCTCTGACGAGCAAAAGGCAGTAGCGGACTCTGTTGCATACATTATTCATGATAATTAAAGATAACAGGTATGAGCAACAGTGTGGAATAATGAATGTATCAGGAACAACGCAAATAGCTTGTAGCAATTACAATAACATCGTTACTTTTCAGGTTTATTACGAAGAATGGAGATACCGATTGGAGATACCGTAACTGAAACCGCGGTGTAAACGATATTCTTCCATTTTTTTCTTTTCTCACTTTTCTCTGAGGAAATTGCGACAGACGGTTGGAAATAATCGTTCGAAACGAGTGGAAATAGGGGAAAGTTTGGTCTATCGGTGAAAGTGGCCGGTAGAAGTGAGATTTTGGAAGTGGTTGGGTACGTGGTCGTCCAGCGAATCGAAGGTCGATCGACCGCCATTATTCCCTGCCTATTAGCTGCAAAAGGTCCACGCGATACCTGCTCCCAGGCAGCAGGAGGAAGAAGTTGAACAATAGTATAGAGACGGAGCATCCCTGGCTATATTGCCGCAATAAAACTACGCCATCGCCGTAAAACCGGACGCGGAATTCCGAGAAAATTTTTCGGAGCTCCGTTAACGCGGCGAACGAAACCTCGTCCCCTTCTAACCTCTTTTAATTGTGTAAAATACTATTTCCAGAGAGAGAGAGAGACAGAATTTTCTTTTTTCAGCGGCGAACTTTTCACTGCCTTTTCGTCGCACACTTTTAATTAGGTTAATACGAGAGTCCGGAGAGAAATTTTCCAGATTTTTAACGCTCGGAACAAAATCCTGCGTGGGCTAGCGTGTTAACCTAATTCAAAGCGCACGATGTTTCAACAAATTTTTAACGAAAGGAGAAAAGATTCTCAGTGAATTACCGTCTTAACCTAATTCAATGTGTACGAATTTTTTAACAGATTTTGAACATTGGGAGGAAGAAGAATTCTGCCGGATTTCTATGTTAGCCTAATTCATAGCTACGAATTTTTTAACAAATTTTGAACGTTAGGAGAATAAAGGTTCCCTCTGAACTACATACTGTGTTAAATCTGTAACAGATTTCTAACGTTGGGAGAAGGAAAATTCTCTCTGAATTACTGTCAACCTAATTCAAAGCGTACGAATTTTCGACAGATTTTGAACGTTGGGAGAAGAAAAATCCTTTCCGGACTACTATGTATGTTAACCTAATTCAATGTGTATGAATTTTTTAACAGATTCTTAACGTTGGGAGAAAAAGAATTCTCTCTGGGCTGCTGTGTTAACCCAATTCGGCGTGTATAAATTTTTTAAGAGATTTCCAAGGCGAAGAAAGGAAGAAATGGAGTAGTACCGTGGCTCGAAGTCTGAAACAGCCTGTACTTCGATGTAAAAGCGTAGTTTATCGCTGGCAACGAGGCAGTTCACGATCGATGATACCTTTTTTTTTTTATCGAGCGTCGACGGTAAAAGAAGAGAAGAAAAAGAAGCGACGGCTACGCGAAGCCCGGTCGAATTAGCGTTGCAGTTTGTGCCAGCGGGTATCAGTGTCAGCGGTGGGAATCGACTTGTGCCCATATGGCGGACTATAAAAGACTAACGAGACCTCGTTGCCAGTCCCATGGCCGAATTGCGCCGCGTGACGTCACTTCTCGCGGAAACGTGTTAATTTATGGCCGCGACGCTTTAATTTTCTTGACACCAGCCGCCGTGAAATTGCACGGAAACAACGGGGGAATACAGTGTAGTGCAAATTCACCTCTATTTTTCTCGACTTCCTCGGCGCGAAATTACGGAATCCTTAAATTTCCCCGTTTTAATTCCACGGAAATTAGAGATTTCCGGAAATCTTCTTTCTCTCGATTGGACAATTTCGAGGGTGGAAAAAAGTTGGCGAGACGGTTGAAAATTTGAAAATTCGAACGGAGAGAGAAACTCGTCGGATTTTCCATCGTTTTTCCGCGAGTGAATTTCCGATTACGACAGAAGGGAATCGACGAGTTCGTCACGCGAGCTCTCGCGCGAACGGATCGTTAAACGGTTTAACGGTAGAACGAGCAGCTGTACGTTTTCATTGAATTCACCGGGCATGGTTTAACTTTCGTTCAATCTGCATCCCGCTGCCCACGCTCATTTCCATTTCATCGGAATAAAAACGGGACTCGGACGAGACGTTACGGCGCACGGTCTCTCGTGCTGTGTTATGTTCAAATATTGGAACGGTTATCGGGACGTATTTCACTTGTAATCGCGCATGGAAAATTGGATTTTCTGTTGCATGGGAATTTTCGTCGCGTTCGTTCCATCTTCTGTTATTTAAAAATGTGAACATTTTGAGAAATTCGTTCGGAGGATAATTAATAAATAAATATGGAAAGTTAGATTTTCAATTGCATTGGAATTTTGATAGCATTCGTTCAATCTTCTGTTTTTTTTAAATATAGGAATTACTAAGAAATTTGTTCGTAAGATGGCTAATAAATAAATACAGAATTCGCATAATTTGCTGTTTTTTAAAAATATGAGAATTACTAAGAAATTTATTCGTAAGATAACCAACGAATAAATATTAAATTCGCATAATTTTCTGTATTTTAAAAATATGAGAATTCTAAGAAATTCGTTCGTAGGATAATTAATAAACAAATGCAGAAAGTTAGATCTTCAATTGCATTGGAATTTTGATAGCATTCGTTCAATCTTCTGTTTTTTAAAATATAAAAATTTTAAGAAATTCATTCGTAAGATAACCAACGAATAAATATTAAATTCGCATAATTTTCTGTATTTTAAAAATATGAGAATTCTAAGAAATTCGTTCGTAGGATAATTAATAAATAAATATGGAAAGTTAGATTTTCAATTGCATTGGAATTTTGATAGCATTCGTTCAATCTTCTGTTTTTTTCTTCTGTATTTCAAAAAAACACAAGAATTCCAAGAAATTCACTCACAGGATAATTAACGAGTAGCCACAGAAAATCGCCTTCTCAATTGCATTTCAATTTCGACAACACTCGAAGCAAGAGTTCCAAGAAACTCATTCACAGGATAACTAACGAGTGAATAAGAGAAGCCGAAGAAAACTCTCCTCGAACGAGCAAAATATTGATCCTACAGTCGTGAATGGGAATCATTGCGTGTCAGCCTGGTTGCATTCAGCAAGATAAACACGCTGAAAGATTGTGAGTGATGCCTTTAATGTCGAAAAATCACGGTCCCTGTATTCGGTGGACATCGATCACTTGACGCTTTGTCGCGTCATGCCGCTTCTTGTTCATCCGCCCGTCGATTCACTGGACCTGTCGATATGTTTTAACTAATAACACTCCATGCTCGCAGATCGATTTCCCAGTGTCAACACACACACACACACCGATCATCAAATGAAATTCAGACGAGGGAGACAGTACTTTTTCTTCTACTATTTCTCGTTATTTCATCTTTATCGCCGATGCTTTCCTCAATATTCGTCTAACTTGAAAATCACAAATCTATGTAAATTTATTTAAAAGATCTACCTTCTCTTTCTCCTTCCTATATATTATTTTAATTATTCCTCGTCTAAGTAAACTTCTTTCCGCTGTCACTTCAACTACCTAAATCAAACAGCGCTGATTTATACTTCCTCTTTTGCCGGTTTTTTTTTTCAAGTTAATTAAATTCAGATTACAATCGAGTTTACGTATGAACATCGAGCATTACGTTTGGAGGTTCCAGCGGGTTTTAGGGATCGGTTGTGGGGGCTAGACGTGGAATGTGGGCCGAGTGAGTCCTTGATTGGAGTCATAGCCGGTTTGCTCTCTCGTGCTACACACGTCCGACGAATATTGTCGTCTTCCTGGACGGACTCGAAGACACGTAGGAGGTCGTGAAATTTCTTCTACCAACAATACCAGGTGAAAGAAGTAACTGTAAAGTTTGGTCGGGAGATGTGGCTACTGGAGACTTTAACGAACGTTGCTACGGTCATGGTGTCTATAACCTTGAACTTTTTTCAACTTTTCAGAGACGATTTTTTGAAAGTTAAATTGTTATTTGCTGCGTTTTTATTTTCTTTAAGTTATAGGTAGTGGAATTTCGAAGAGATTAATGGGGACGGTAGAACATTGAGGTTTTTTAGTTTAAATCGATAGGGATTGAACTGTTCTTCTTCGTAGGAGAATGTGTAACAAGTAGTTTACTACAATTTCATTTTTTTAAGTTATAGATATTGGAATTTCGAAGAGGATAATTCTGTAGAATATTGAAGTTGTTACGAATCGCGATATGTTTGTTGCGAAACCGATAATTGTCCCTCTTTTTGAGCCAGACCATTTAAGGAGTCTAGTAGTGCTCGAAAGATAGATTATTAACGTACAACAGTTTGCTGTTAAAACTATATATTTGTGAATGAACGTTGTGCAGAGCGCGAAATGTCTAGGCTTACCGATAGGAAAACTGTGTGTCGTGTCGTGTGGTGTTCGCTATTTTATAAACTACGTGTGTGTTGTGATTGGTGGTGTGAAAACTGTCGTAGGTGGTGGAAGTGTGTGGTGATTGGTTTTTTCGGTGTGTTTGGGGTGCTGCTGGTGGTGTGAAAGTGGGGAATTTGTTCTTACATTTGTTATACTGCTTGTCTGAAAATTGGTGATGTCGGAGGTCTGTTTTATTGCTTAGGGCATGTGGTGTCCAGGTGTGAGAGTCGTCGAATTTTTGGTGAAATAAAGTAATCTGCCCATGCCGGCTAAGACCTCGCTTTTTAGAAGGTGCTGTCTATTGAAAATAGCGATGTGATTGCTCGGCTCGTCGGTACGGCCCAACAACCCAAGCGGCGTCTGTGACGCATGTGACAGAGTTATCAAATTTAAATCGATAGCAGTTGAACTGCCTTTCTTGTTAGGGAATTGTGTGAAGTATACTTTCATTTTTCTCTGTCATAAATATTGGAATTTTGGGGAGAATAGTACGGTAGAATGTTGGAGTTCGCAAATTTAAATCGATAGCAAGGCATAGGAGATTGTCTAAAATGTATTTTCATTTTTTTTAAGTCACAAATATTGAAATTTTGAGGAGATTAATTCCGTAAAACATTGGAATTCTCAAATTTAAGTCGACAGCAATTAAACTGTTCCTCTTATTAGGAAATCTCGCAAACCGTACCTCCGTTTTCTATTTTCTATCACAGATATTAAAATTTTGAGGAGATTAATTCTATAAAACATTGAAATTAAAAAGAAAGGAAGGGTAAACCTACTAATGTGTGTCCCTGAAAGCTTCAGTTCTGCATACAGAGGTAGATCTATCAAAGATAACCAAGGTACAGTCGACGAGAAAAATACAGCGAGGTGATAAACTATCCTCCATTTCTTCCATTTTTCAATTAGAACTGAGCCAAAGCTAAATCACACTTCTTCAACCCCTTACCTCCTCGAACTTCCATCAATTCTCATCCCATTCTCCGAAATCCAAATTTTGACACCAAAAACGAACTTGCAACCTCCCCAAACCATAGCCTTGTAGTATCGAAAGAGATGCGAGTGCAAAACGACTCGCTCCTCCACGGTTCAACTTTCCACGTCCAAACGATACTATAAAGGAATTCCCGGAGCAAAGATAAGCTCGTTTCAAGTATCCGTAAAAACTGTAAGACGGTTCTAACGAAGCCAAGGAAGATCGTTTGAACGGAACCGAGTCTCTTCTGGAGAACCGCGAAACTGCGGAGGCGAAATGAAAAAGAGCGACCGCGGGGGATGGTCGATCGATCGGAGACGGTAATTCCGCGGTCACCTTTTCGTCGCTTGCGAAACCAACCGAAACCGAAGTGTGCCGCGCGGCTCAGAAGCAACCAGATCGATCGGCGTCCCGCCAGATTCCGAGACGCTGGCCGAAACTCACGAAATTCACCACCGTCGGCGCCACCGAACCGCCTCCTCCAAACAGAAATTTAACGACCAACAGGCCTCCCTGGATCCTCTCGCGATTCTGCCCAGACTCAATTCGTCCAGATTATTCCATGCTTGAGGAATTTTCAGATATTTCGGTCGGATACAATTTTCGACCTCGATGGAGGCTGTTTTATCTTTTAAGTTTACACTCTGCATTACCATGTGACTTGGAGTTGCGTATCTGTTTGTCTATATTTTCAGAGTGTCTTTCTTGCTCGTCTATTGTTGTACTGTTGCGTTATATTGTTGCAGTATTGCATCGATTCTAGCAAGTTTATTTATAGTAATTGTTACTTGTTGCTTCTTTCGTTGAAGCAGGGTATTGTAATTAGTGTTTCTTTGCGGGGCAATGAAAAATTGGGTTATAGAGGGGTAACTCGATGGAAAATTGGAATTTGGAGTCTGCAATGGACAATCTATGAGATGCGAAAATTTCAAAGTGAAAAGTGTGGGAAACTAAGAAAAATTGGGTTACAGAGGGGTATGTCGATGGAAAATTGGAATTTGGAGTCTGCAATGGACAATCTGTGAGATGCGAAAATTTCAAAGTGAAAAATGTGGGAATCTAAGAAAAATTGGGTTACCGAGGAGTAACTTAGATAAAAAGGAACTTAGAGTCTGCAATGGTTAATCTCTGAGATACAAAAATTTCAGAAGAGTCAAATCCAGTGAAAAACGCGGCAAACTTAAATTTCAAGATTAGATTTTACATGAAACGAAACGAAGGCAACGTTCATTCAGAAAATTACAAAAAGCTCGAACACAAGGAATGCAAACTCTTCTCGAAGAAAAAAATGCGAGAAGAAATCTCAAAGACAGCAAACATCGATTACCGCAAATTACTGGAAACACGCGTATACTCACTGGAAAAACATCCTCAGCTCCCGCGAATATTTCGTAGGAGAACGTTCTCTTTCCACCACCCTTCAGGATCGTTCCAAGATGGTAGCAATGGATTCCCCGCGAGTCTGCGCTCTGGGGGTGGAAAACACATGCATTAACATCGACGTAGCAATCGTAAACCATCCTCGTACTCTTCCACGGCTCGATCAATTCAACGTACACGGTGTCTCCGAAGTATCGACGTGCGTAAAAATCGATCCTTCTTCTCTGGCCGTTGAAATCCCGCCACGAGAACAACCGTCCTTTATCAAATCTGTCACTTTTCACTGCGAATCAAAATTCAAGATCAATTTACCCTTCGTCCACCCGGTGACATCCATTTTCCTTCTTCCGATTAGCACACAAGGACCAAAGTACACCCCGAAATCTCTCGTCCCCGGTCGCACTTCTTTACTGCGAGCAACGAGCGGAATATTTCTTCTCAATTCTCACGAAAGTTGTCACCGATTTCAAACCGACAGGGAAGGAAAAGGAAGAAAGAAACGAAATTTCGAGCGAGCGCGATGGAGGGACGACGCGACGTTTTTCGAGGATCACACCGGGTCACGCACAAGCGCCATGGACGAAGGAATCGCGGAGTTTGCGTGGTAGAGAGAGGACAGAGGAGGGAGAGAGAGAGAGAGAGATGGTTCTGATCGACGCTGGGCGTCGCCATCGCGGGGTTGAAAGCGACGGATCAGAGCCGGGGTGGCGTTGCTTCGAGGGGCTTTGGGAGGGGGACAAGCGAGCGTGGAGGAAAGAGGAGCAAGCAGGCAGGCAGTGGCGTGTCCGATCGGCTCCACGGAGACCTGCAGACTGTTCCGTGGTTCGGCCTCGTCCCTCCTCGGGGCCAGGAACAGTCATTAACATAAATTGTCTTCGGTGACAGTTATTTCCACCACTCTTCGCCCGTATACTCTCTACCGAAAATAATATTAGGCCGCCGCGAAACTTCTGTCTCGCGCAGGGGGCGCCCCTAGGGAATTCCATTTTTATTCTTTTTTCTTTTTGGAGACACTTTAGCTGGACTGAATTGGAGCGTGTACAGGGTGGAATAATTAGCATGTCGTGTTTACCGAAATTATTTTATCTTTCTGAAGTAGGTTGCTCGTTGGAAGGAGTATACTGTGGATGTATTCTGGAGGGAAATGATTATTTTTGTTTCAGTGCTTTTACAATTTTTACAATAATTCAAGTAAAATGAATATCGTTAACTAAGAATTTTAAACACCGTTGCTAACTGTTTAGACGTTATTTTGAATTTAAAAAAAAATAATAATAATAGAGTAACACTATGCTTGGAATAATGAAAATTTTCTTGTGGCCTCCCGAGCAGTCAACGAGTTAACCTCTTTAAAGGGAACATTCTGGTTTTGAACTTTCGAAAAATCAATTCTTTTTCCTTTGCATTTCTTCGAATTCGTGAAATTAGTTTGGATAGAAGCGTTCCAAGGATGCAGTCTTATCGCAACGAAATGGACAGACGAATCTTTAAACGCGTTTCACTCGAAACCTCATTTTTCTATATAAACGTTTTACGCGATATCTCGAGTTACAGTTTATCCGTTGACTTGAAATTTGTGGAGAATCTTCAGCACACGTCCTGTTATCGCGCGAACCAAAATTTTTACCGTCCCTCAAAAATTGCTCGAAAGAATACCCCCTTAAATCTCACTGAATTTCACAAAAACGTGCAAAAATGTTTTACAGTACAAACGTTTATAATCCTGGATGGAACACTAACTTTCGATTTATTTGTCTACGTGATATTAAGTTTGTACGTGCTAGGAAAAATTGCAAAAGAGAAAGAAGAAAGATACAACGAATAATTAATACAAAACGTAAACTAAATTTGAAAAACTACGTTCACGTTTCTATCGAACGTAGTATTTACCGAGGTGGCTGTTGAAGGGTTAACGACTCTGTCCAACGAGGTAACAATTTTTAGAAAAATTTGACGAATTATGTATTTATCGACTCGCCTGGTTACAACCTGATAAAAATATCAAGTACGTTAAGTTATGCAGAGTTCGCTAATCACACGGTTGATGGTCAGTTACGCTGACATCGGCAATTTCACGTGGTACAACCTAACGTACAGGCCGAGGCACCTAACTTGGCGACTTCAAATTGCTCCGGAATTATTTGCTACCTAACTATATCACCTTTTTATGGAGATACGAAGGTCAATTTCTGTTTCTTCTTTTTTAAATACTCGGCGTTCCATTAAAGAAACTTCATAAATTTTCTTCGAAAGATTTTTTTTGGCGGGGAATAATTTGCGAGTAATTTGAAGTCATCAAGTTAGGTGCTCCACCCTGTCTATGTATTTTGGAGGGAATATTTGATTGTGCATTTAAAAAGGAGGTGTTTTTCGTTATATTTAGTAACACAATTTTTGAAATCCTTCATTTTTGTGGACACTAATGAGGTATTTAAATTGCGCATTTAAAGAGAAGGTATTTTTCGACATTAATAAGGATACGTTCAGTGAGCTTCTTTGTATCGTACAATTCCTAGCCGTCTAGAGCCGCCCAGAAACAATAAGATTCTTTCTTGGTAACGAAGAAGCGGGTGGACAAAATTTACGCGGCGATCTAACGCGTTGACCAGTCTCTCGATCGAGGCCTTTTCTTATCGATGATGCTCGCGGAGAGTGAGGATAGGTTGGTATTATTTGGTGAAAAAGGAGCACAGTGATAAAAATTGTAGAGGGATCGAAGAGCTAAGGAAGATGTTTCGTTTTATTTGTAGATACTACGTGGGTAGAAGAAAAGTAAGAACAGAAGCTATAAATCGAAACTGTAAATTCAACACGGCGAAGTTTTATTTTCGGCCGATCCGTATACCGATCAATTGTGCCTCGTAGATTGCGGCATCCTCGTCCTATTTATATTCCGCATTCCCTGTAGCAGTAACTTGTTCGTGATATTGACCGTGACCTTGAGCTTGTCGACGTATTCGGATAGACAGCCTTCGGAGATTGCATAGTCACGAATAGTATTCCAGTCATTGATCACGGTTGCGAGATATTCCGTCACGATAACGGATGTTGCCTGGACGTGTCTCGGTTGTACGGAGATTTACAACCCATTGGCATTTGCGGGCTACGATTGACCTTACTTTTGTTGGATACACAATTCGATCGAAACGAAAGACTTTTATATATTTTAGTGATGTTGTTTTGTACTATGCAGTATCGATGGTTTCTTCCTGTCACCGTTTTCTCTCTTGTCTATTCAGTGTTCATGCTGAAAAATGTGGTAAGGAAGAGTATTTTAGGGATGATATTGTAGTTAAAGTGAAAGACAAATTGTAGATTTATTGGTAGAATTTTAACTGTATTATCGACTGTAGGTTTGTGTATGTCAACGATAGGTTATATAGGAATCTACTTTTCGGTGGTACGTATTAATGAAATCTGTAGAATACGTCTAATCTACTGCTCAGTGGCTGTGTCATAGTGAAGTTTGGAAATGTATATTAATAAAATATGGTAAATTTGTGCTATTCAATTTTAATGTTCATAAAAATCGATCTTTGTAAGGAAAAATTTGGGAATTTCTTTTTAAATTATTAGCAGATGATAAATCTGTCTCAACAGAAGACTGTATTATCAACGCACACATTTCGAAGTAGTTCCTTCAATTTCTAGTAGATGGTTTATGAAAAATATCTAACTGATTTCTTATTAACTAGAAATTTTAATGCCCCTCTATTATTTCATTATTCATGATTGAATTCGTAACTACGAAACATCAACATCACATCTCTCTAAAAACGATTTATTGGTTCTCTGTTTAAAAGTCATGGTTACAATCGACTAATGCAGCAACTAAGTTGCGACAGTTCCTAAATTATAAGTTACCATAAATTCTCAGTACAGTAATAATTCAATGCAATCTTTTTCATATGTCTAGCCTACGAAACGTTTCACGTTATCGAAGATGGATGACGTGCACAGAAAATTCTAATATTCCTACGCCAATGTGGCACGTCCAGGTGGTCGTAGGTCACGCGTGGCCGACTCCACCCTTCGAGTGGTAGGCTTAACCAGAAAGGCCCACCTCTCGTCAACATCAACCCCCACTTCCTCTTGACATAATTTGATTCATGATGGCTGTGCTACGACCACGACGCCATCTTATCGTACGCCAGAGAAATTGTTGAAAACCACTATCCTTCGATACTGTAGAACACTTTCAACCTTAGATCTACGATCGGCTATAGAGTAGCGATAAAACTAGTTGTCCTGCTTCTATCGTAGATGGCAGAATTTCTCGTTACTCCAATTTTCTACTTAGACTATCTATGGAAATTATTTCAACCGGTGTGTCGGTCCCTGAATTCACGTAAGATACGTTCCAGCAACTTTAGCAATAGGAAATCCTTTTTTTCTATGAAAGTTTGGTGGAATAAATTGGATATTAAATTGCAGAGATAGATTTGATTAATTTATTTCAGGTAATTATACATCGATACTACAAGTTTCTCGAGGTTTTATTTATCGAATTTTCTGTCGGGTCTGATTTTGAAGGTTTCACGCGACGTGCACCACACGTCGTGGCTGTTACGCAATCTCATAACAACGCTCGTCGACCTAAACGCGCGCACACGTGTCACATCAGGTTTTCAGTCATCCTGACACCGAGCAGTTTCGCCAGGCTGAAGCCTTACCTTCGTGCTCCCATGGGGCCAGTATTCTAGAACATGTAACTGACACTGGTCAGAGGAGAGGCACCGTGCCTTCCTCATTGAAACTGACGCTGACTGAACCCGCACAACACGCGAAACGTCCGACCTTTCCTTTGAATTCCACAGGAACAAACTTAGAATCGGTCTTATCGCGACTCCGAAGCTCACAGTAAATACTCGATTATTTTGAAATTGTTCTGGTTTTGAAATGGAGAATTCGTACGATGGTTTTTGGAAACGAGGAAAGAATGTTCTTCTATTCGACGCCTGTGCAAAATGTGCGCAAAGGGAGATTAAAGTGCCCGGAATTCAACTCTATGTATATTTTATTACAATTGAGAGAAACTTCAAATTTTTGTGAAATGAGAGAAGAATATTCGACGCTTATGCAAAGTATGCGCAAAGGGAGACAAAGCATCCAGACTTCAAGCCTATCGTTGTTTTTTCTTCAATTATTCTTCCAAAGGAATTTTCATTCTTACTAAAAGAAATTCCAAAAATTTCTCTTAACGAGCAACTGCACAATCTAGCAGAGACTCTGACAACTATCTCAGAAGACTCATATTTTTCATAAACCCAGAACCCCGAGTGACCCAGTTCGCCCAGTGCAGCACAAAAATGCGTGTCGCCCAAGGAAGGGCTACCTGTTTCAATTCGACATTTCCATTCCATCTAAAAATCCCCGCTGAAACTTGCACCTCTCCCGTCACACAACAACACTCCACCGTCGAAACGAGCTGTTACATTAAACCGAAAAAAAAAGAGACAGCATTTCGCAATCCGTATCAACGATCACCGCCAGCCAGAGTTGTCCGCGGAGAGACCGAAAACCGTGGCAGAAGGATGTAAAAAATGAAAATCGATTAATCCAGAGACAAGTTCTCCCACAGTTTCTCAACGAGTCGAGACGGTCTGGTGTTGTTCGGTTGCCAAGATTCCGGCGGTGTAGCTGGAACGCGGCGAGACAAGAAGCGTCCGCGGCGTACGACGTGACAGTTGTTCGTCGCGTCCTCCGCGACAGCCTCGGCGAGACCAACACCGCGACAATAGCAGTCGGCGTTGACACTTCGATAACTCGTGAATCAATATAGGGGTTTCCGTTGGAGAAAAATCACGATAGAATGGACGCGGTTGTTCGCCGCCTTTCTCTCCCTCCTTTATCGTCTCCTCTATTTCTTCCCTCGTTCTCCCCCTACACCGCGAAGCTGCTGCCAAATCTCAGGCCCGTCACCGACCACCGTGATTGATATCTACTTCGTCTCGTACGCGGCCCTTCCCTTTATCCCGCCGATTCCCAGCCGCAAACCGAGAGGAAACTATCCTCCCGTTCGCGCTTTTGTTTTAAAATCGAAACTCCTCGTTCCGTTTCGGAGGGTCTTCCGTGTCCTGTGAATTGTTTTTTTACTGCCCCGCCGAGGGTGGATTCTTAGATCCTCGGGCGATGGCTCGTGAATTGATACGTGGAAGTGTGCGGTGGAATATAGGGGGGGATTTTCTTTTCTTTGAGGAAGAGGTGTGACGATTTTATTTTTTGGAAATGTAGGGTTTCGTTAAAGAAAATTAACCTGATCTTGAGAGACAGTGAAACTGAGTGTACCCACATAATGTCAACCTTCAGCTTCTTCTGCGGTTAAAATAGACACCTAGTGTGTGGCAGAGACCTTCGAGATGATCCGAGGATTCTATCTTTTATCTTAAACTCCTGACTGTACCACATAACGTCCAACCTCCGTTAGAAATATTTTTCGATGTCCTTAGCTTCACATAATGTCAACCTTCAGCTTCTTCTGCGGTTAAAATAGACACCTAGTATGTGGCAGAGACCTTCGAGATGATCCGAGGATTCTATCTTTTATCTTGAACTCCTGACTGTACCACATAACGTCCAACCTCCGTTAGAAATATTTTTCGATGTCCTTAGCTTGTTGTGCGGTTAAAATAGACTTTCAAGATCGTCTGGGGACCCTATTTTTTATCACAGATTTCTTCAGTCGTTACTTTCATTAGCGGTGGGAGTAATTTGGACGGTCGCTAAAAGTGGGACACCCGGTATATACAACTTTTACATTCCTAATACCGAAACTGTATCAAAACGAGCTAAAAATTCAAAGATCCTACGGCTCCCGATAAAGTTCGTACGTCCCTCTAACAATTTTCTGTAACCGTTTGAAAATTCAGAGATCCTGTGACTCCCAGAAAAATTCAAGCTCTCAAACAGGTCGTACATTTCGACAACCGTTTGAAAACTCAGCGATCACACGATTCCCAATAAAATTCAGTCTTTCAATACATCTCTCCAGCAATTTTCGAAAACCCATCGTCGTCGACGTTGAAACGCGATCATCACCGGCGACGTTTCCCGAAAAACATCGACGAAGCAAGTGCACCACCACCACCACCGTCACCGTCGTCGAGGCACGAACGCAACCCTCGTGAGCGGGGAACGACGTCGACGGGTTAGAGGCGATGGAGTGCGAGGCGAGTTCCGCGGAAGGCCGTCACGTCGGAGTGACGAGTGCCACCCTCTCTCCTTCCACCCCTCGGCAACCCTTGCCAGGCCATCGAACGGGCCAACAACCCAACGTCAGGCAGCGCCACCTACAACCACCCGGCCAGAGGGCCCTCCAGGTTCTCCGGAACCGCGGCTGCTCTCCCTCTCCCGCGTCTCTCCTTCGTCCGGTGTTCGTTCGTTCGTTCCTTCAGCCACGGCCGACTAGTAGTCGAGGAATTCGAGTTGCTATAAATCTCCCTTGACGGGCGCGATGCCAGAACGCCGTGAGGGGCGGGAGACGTGGGTTGCGGAGGAACGGGTGCCGATGGGATGGGCAGAGGGACGAGGGAAAGGGAACGCGCGCTTCAGCCGCACCAGGAATTGTAATAGTTTTGCTAGCAGGGCTAACGCAGTCCTCCTACACCTACACCTATATAAAGAAGCGGAGAAGGTTGAAGGTTTCGCCAACCACCCCTTTTCCCGTAGGTTCGCCGGCTTTTGTGCGTCCGGTGCTCGGAGACGTGGACCTTCGTCCACGTGCGTGCATCTGGACGATCGTTGGTGGTGAGAGGTTCTTCGAGGCTCTGTTTGGGTAGATGCAGATCAACTGGTTTGGGGTTGCTCGTGGGAGTTCGAAATTGTATTTTTCTCATTGTTAGTATTATTTGTCATTTTGAGATCGCCTTCGTCTCGGTTTGACAAAGCCGTAAAATTCCAGAAACGTGTTTGATGTCGTTTTATTTAATGTTTAGTTGGAGCGGGTGTCGTTCTAGGTATACTGTTTTAGACTATCTGTCGGTTTTGTACTAATTTTGGCACCTTGCTTCCGACCAATCAATGGTCAGGAAAAGGGGCCTGGAGTCGAGCGTCGCTTCACGGGTGTTTCGCCTCCTTCCTATCTGTGGCGGTTGCTTGGCGTGTTTGGTAATGGTAATAATAATAATGTAACAATAATATCTAATAATAATAATTGTTGTGAAATTCGAGGAGCTTTCAATCTTGCATTGCAAGGGGTAGGCATACTTTTATAAACGACGAGGTTTTAGAAAAAGTGGTAAGTCAATTTTAGGAGCCTGCAAGCTTGCGTTCTAAGGAATAGACACGTTTCTAACGCTGACGAGGTAATAAAAGTGGAAAGCAAAGATTTTTGTGTTATCCACGTTAGGGGAATGTTTGTCATTTTTTAGTATAGATTTTGTACAATGGTTGTGAAATTCGAAGAACTTGCAATCTTGCACTGTAAGGACTAGGCATATTTTTAACGACGACGAGGTAATAAATGTGGTAAGCGAAGATTTTTGTGTTATCCACGTTAGAAGACTGTTTGCGTCAGTTTCTAGTAGAGATTTCTCACATTTCTTGTAAAATTTGAGAAGCTGGCAATCTTGCATTGTAAGGGCTAGACATATTTTTATAAACGACGAGGTAAAAAAAATGTCGAACAATCGCCTAAACGACCAATTGTCGCCACCAAAGTTTGCAGTCTCGATAAAATTTGAATTTGTGCTACAGTCTAATTACCTTTAATTACTCAGATCCTCCTAGCATCAAGAACAAATTACGAAGGGAACGCAAGGAACCGTGTCTGAGGCGAAAAGTTGGCAGGTGTCGAGCGAGCCGGGTCGCGAGTTCATCGAGTAAGTTGAATCGAAGAAGGACTTGTTCTCTTTGGCCTCTCGCGATCCGCCCTGCCGATAACACGGCCGTGATTCGACCGCCGCTCTATCTCCTAATGACCCCGCCGTTTGAATCGCGAGCACCTTTAATTTACCGATGTTACGTCGATAAAGTTCCCCGATGGAAACCCACCCCTTTCCTCGGTCTCGAAGCTTACTTATTCAACATCGATAACAACTCGAACGTTATTTATCACACGAAGCGGTAAACGTAAGCAAAAGTCCCTCGTTCAGTCGTTAACCTTGTAAATTCCGTAACGAAAGAGACCTGTCGATCGGTACCTCTGATTTACGACTCGAACCCTTTACTGCTCGATATTTGCGACAATAACCGTACAAAAGGGAGCTCCCTTGGTAAAGTGACCCTTCGAGGGACCCTTCCTCTAAATCGATTCGACCCGTCTTGAACGTTGCCCTAACCCTTCGGAAGATATTCGGAAAGTCCTTCAAAATGGCCAAATAATCACACACACGCAGAGGAAAAAAGAAGAAAACGTGGATAATTAATATGCAAGAAGGAACGCGGAGAAATCGCTGAACGATGGCGGCGGTAAATCGGATTGGCGTCGGGACCGTTATCCGGACCGATGTTACGGAACGGTACTTTTCTCGAAAACAGTGTGCCGCTGCCGTATAGCCGCGGCCCCGGGCATAAATCAATTAAATTATAAATTACTATACAGAAGTTGAGCAAAACGACCACCTGTTGAGGACACACAGCACACCGGAGAAGGCAGGAAGGTTACAGGATGGAAAAGGGGTGGGATAGAAGAGAGGGAGAGAAGCTATCTCGTAAATTCTCCAGCGCTGGCCCTCCTTCAGTATCCATGTGTAGAACTGTTTACTCCTTACTTCCCCCCTCTCTCTCACTGTTCTTTCATCGTGATCTTCTCCTAGAAAGTTATTTACGAGCCGCCTATTGTTGCCACCCGTGTTACGAGCGGAACGCTAATTGGGCTGTAGCGTTCGCCTCTTTGTTTCGTTTGCCTAGGTTGTCGTGTCGCGCGACCGACTCTGTCGCGCGATGATGCCTCTAAATCACCGGAGGAGCCTGGTTTTTGTCGGCGTCGAATTGAGTGACGGGTTAATCGTACAGGCGGTTCGCTAATGAGCCGTTGATCGATGGATATTATGATCTATTATCGTGTTGTACCGGAGAGTGCACCGATAGGAACCTTTCACGACTCTACCTTTCGCTGTCTCTGCGCGAGGTGTGAGGAAATTGTAAGAGGTTCCCTTTTTCCAGGCTAGGTAGGGTATATTGGAAATTTCAGCGATATGGAAAAGGTGGGGAGAAATTTGAGAGTTTTCGAAAGAGGGGTCGTTTACGTTTAAGCTTTGACGCGGATTTGCTAGATAAGCGTATAATTGGGAATGCGAAGAAAGTAGTAGGCAGGGACATTGAGAGCTGGCGGGGATGATTAATTCTCGGGAGGAAAGCGGCAGACCCTTTGGAACTCGCTTGTAGCGCCCGTTCCACCCGTCTTCTCTACCCCAGCCCTCTCGACCCATCCCTCTTACTCTCTCTGTCTCTCTCTCTCTCTCAACCCCCTGCGCCGCTCTTACCACCAGCCAGACTTTCTCGTTTCGTTTGTTCTCCGGGCCGTGTCATTCGTTATTACATCGTAGAAACTCGCGGATATTTGGAATTCCGAGTGACGTCTAAAGGCCGCCCCCGTTGCTTTAACCGGTACACCAGCCTTCTTACCGCTTCTGCGGCTTCTTTGTCTGTCCCGACTTTTTTTCACCCCGCCAACCCGTTATTGTTAGTCCTCCCGTCACTTTCTCAGAGCTCTTGGAACGATTTTTTTCTGAACCAGAGGGAAGGGGTTTAATCGGTTATCGATTGGAGGATTGTTGCAGTCGCTGATATTTGAATACAGTTTGAAAATCGAGAATTTCAGAACTCAAATATTCGAAAATTCGAGCATTCGAAATATTGGAAGATTCAAATACACAAAGAGCCACAAACTTAGGAGTTGAAATTTCCGAAAATTCAAACTGTTGAGGGGTTATGTTAAATAAATGACTCGTGTGGAGTAAGGTAGGTGAATAATTATATTCTATACGATGTTCACAAGACGGGCGCACAATTAGAACTGCCTACAGAACGTGGTGACAGTGTGCACATTTATACCTGGGGTGTTCGCAGGCAAACCATATTTATCGGACGTGTCATAAACCTACCAATACTTTAGAATGTCGACTTTTCCACGCAGTACGCATAAAACATTTTGCTTCAACGCGAACATTGAAAATTTCAAATTTCCAGAAATTCAAATATTCAAAGTTCCAAACATCAAAGCTCCAGGCACCGGACCGTCCTCCTCAATTAAAAATGAACCAAGGTGCACCTCTCACGGGAGCACGTTAACATCGCCGCAGAGATATTTGCAAGGGCACAAGCCTCTTACCATACGTCTCCTCAGGAGGAATCGCTCTAGCATTCTGGTTTTCCCAACGGCCGCAGAATTTTTCCTCCAGTCCCTCTCGCAATGGAACACGAACGAATCCGACGGCGCAGCCTTCCCCATCTCTCTCTTTCTCTCTCATGGATTGCTCGAGCCATCAGCGAAGCGGGTCCGCGCGTCTCGCGGGGAGTGCTCGCGATATCGCAGCTATTTGCATAAGGCTATCGTCTTTCCTTTGTTGCGGGCTCGCCTCCCACGTACGTGGCGAGGCTGTCACTCAGCTCTCGGGGCCTCTCTCCTCGGCCTTCAGTCACATCAGCCGCGGATCAGGCCCTCCACTCTCTCTCTCTCTCTCTCTCTCATTCCTCCACTCTCCTCACCCTCCTCCTCTCCCTCTAACTTTCCTGCTTTCTTTTCTGTCTTCCCGCCGCGTTGCTAGCCCCTCACGGTTCCGCCTCGTCGTCCTCACTCGTTCGTTCGATTTCAAACCTCCCTACAGACGAGAGAAGACCGTACACCCTGTCTTCGCTACCTTGCCTGAATTCCTGCATACAATTACACGGGGCTGCGCTTATGCATTTCGTGCGTAACGCTCGACAGAGTCGCTCCCCAGACGCGGAATAGCTTCTGCGTCGATCCTCCGACTTCGAGTTGCTTGCCCTTTCGAGACGACCGTGTGTCGAACTTCGAATATCGTCGCGCACTCTTCACTTTTTAGCGTTAGGTATAATACACTAGTCGTTGCTTCGTACCAGAGAAATGAAACGACGGAGAAAATGATACGGTGACCTTGAGCGACTAGTTCTTCGATCCTAGCTATACGCCGAGCGCTAAATATCAAAGTACCGTGCTTTTTGCCTGTTTCCAGGTTCCAGGTGAAATCCAAACTTTTTCCAAGAGTAGACAGCTTGAAACCGAAGGAAAGTTGACGCACGTACGAAAGTTGTTTCTCCGTGAGTGATCATGGGAAAACTACGTTTAAGGTGACGATGGAAAATCGAGTTTTTCTGCCGTCTCTATCAACCTGCTCCTCTACTTTCTACCGTATTTTCCCTAACAATATTAACGTTCCCATATGAAATTCCATAATTGCACGAAATTTCCGTCTTTTCTCCAAAATCACCGTCATAATCGTTCGATCTCGCTCGAGAAAAGGGGACCAGCTACGAGTATCTCTCTCTTTAGAGGAGCAAAAAAATAACGTTCTCAGATGAAATTTCCGCACATTTTCGCCTCTCCTCCAAGATCTTTTCCCTCTCGAGGAAAGAAACAACGTTCCCATATGAAATTCCATAATTGCACGAAATTTCAGTCTTTCCTCCAAAATCACCGTCATAATCGTTCGATCTCGCTCGAGGAAAGGGGACCCAGCCCCAAAATCTATCCTTCTCGAGGAAAAATATTACGTTCCCATATGAAACTCCATAATTGTACGAAATTTCCGTCTCTCCTCCAAAATCACCTTCGATTTTACCGCCATAATCGTTCGATCTCGCTCTCGAAAAGGGGACCAGCTACGAGTATCTCTCTGGAGGAGTAAAAAAATAACGTTTGCATATGAAATTTCCGCACATTTTCGCCTTTCCTCCAAAATCACCTTCGATTTCACCGCCATAATCGTTCGATCTCACTACGAGTCCCCATCTCTCTCTCTCGGGGAAAAAAAAGCAGACAGCCAGAAGCGACGAAAGAGGCGAAGATTGCGACACGGTACGGAATGATATTAAAATTTTCAAATAAATGCAACCGGTGGCCAGGCCATTCGGTTCTACGTCGTCGCGTATATTCACGCACGCACGCGGCGATGACTATCTCGCGGCTCGTTGCCAAATTGGGTAACTCGGTCAAACGCGTCTGCTCCGCGGGGATTTACATACAAATTGAAGTGGCGCGCGCGACAGTCGAGCGATCGATCGCTTACTCGCTCGCGCGAAATATGGTAATCGTTTGGAGGCCACGCCGTTGGCCATCGATGAGTTCGGGAAACGTGCCTGGCAAATTGAATTACGCTTCGCGAGGAGACCAACCATCCGCACTCTTCCTTCGCTTCTATGCGTCACGTTGCCGTTCGGCTGATGAGCTGCAAGTGGTATTCTCGGTCCTTGAGAGCGTATTCACCGAGGCATTCCAACTGCCCGTGGATGCAGTTGGTGATGCAATTGATTGTCACGCGGTGGCGGAGGTGCGAATAGGATTCTAGAACGGCTGTGCAATTTTTTTTCTGATAGGATCGATCGAATGTGAACCATACAGTTTCCTTTATTTTTCTGTACAGGTGACCTAATTGTGCGTCTTCTTTTGCTGCGGTGTTAGGGGAAAGTTTTGAATGACCTTTTCGCGAACGAAATCGAAAGAATGAAATTTGTCTTTTATCTGCGTGAACTCTTTGGAAGCAGTTAAATTACGTAGGTGTAAAATTTTCTGGTACCGTTGTACTTGGAGAACGGTAATTAGGTGGCTCAACCTGTGTTTAACCTGTTAACTGGGAAAGACGAGTTAACTCGTCGTGGGTTCACCAGTACTTGGAACTCAAAGGTGTGTTTATCCAGGGATTGTTCATCCTTAATTGCGCTATTACGCTTGCGTTGAATGTAGAACTTATCGTATCCGCACTTGCGAGAATCAAAACGAAGTACTTAGTGGTAGCAAATTTCAATTAGTAAATTTCAAACGATCATCTTTCAACGATAAACTAGAGAGTTCGAATTTCTATTTGACATCTGAACTCAGTTAGCCAGTTTAACAAATCGTTCCTGAAAAGCATCAACTCGTGAATCGTACTTTCACCGCGTACTTCTAAATAACATCGAACGTGAAACATACGCTGGATGTAAATGCAAAATTGGTTACGTCGAAGAGGGAACAATTCCCACCTGAAGAATCCCAGCCATCGACCTCGAACATCCTCAATCTACGATCTACGAGAAACCTACGCAGCGCCAACAATCAAGCCTATACAGCGTTGGAACGCTGTAGAGAAAGAGCCTCTGTTCAATTTTCGCGTTGGAAATTTTTCGAAAAGCCTGGCCGGTTCGATGCGCGCGATACCGAGGCGTCAAGACAAGAATCGGGCTTGGGGTTACGGACGGACAGGCGATCAAAAAGGCTGAAGCCGGAAGGAGCTGTAAAACGACGCGTAAAACGAAATGCTCGATGGATCGTTCGTGGATCATCCGCAGAGTGAGACAGAAAGGGAGCGAGCGAGAGACGGACAGACGGGAAAAGAGAGAAAGAGATAAAAACGACCGAAAGACTGACAGAAAGAGAAAAAGAGGGCAAAAAGAGAGGAAGAGGGAGAGAGATGCCCCAAACTCGCGAGCGATACCCGTCGGAGTTGCGATCGGCTCGGTTTGGGGAGCAATGGAGGGAGAGTTTTGCGCCGGGTGTCCGTGGGCTCTCCGCATGTGGAATGGAATGGACTTGGGCCGCGGCGGAATGGGACGAGGACGGAGGCCGCATTAATAAAACATTAAGGTTTTGTAGACGATGTATCGATGTAGTGTTTATATTATCTTCTTTGATGTCGACATGTGAATTGGACAGATTTGTTATTCAGACTCCGTACATAAAAGTGGTGAAGTCTTGCTCCGCTCCGTTTGTGGACAGCGGACGACGCGGCCACGGACGGACAAACGAACGAAACAAACGCGACGCGGACGAACGGGACGGAAAAGACGGACAGACGCGGGCTCTCTGTGCCTCTCGTTCGTCTCCTCCTTCTTACTTTCCTCTCTCTCTCTGTCTTCGCGGGTCCCTGCGTCGCCTGTCACTCAACCGATCCGCCGCTGATGGAAGGAGAAAGGACCGCGGGACGAGTACCGAGCCTAGCCTTTCTGAATCGCCGCGGAAAAACTCACGCCGACGATCGAGTTATCGAACTTTCCCAAACCGGGATATCTCATGGTAGGATAGCGTCTTAGAGGGAGGCTAATGATTTTCTGGCTTCCTCCGCGTTCACGACACTCTGCCGATTTTGTCGCGGATAAATTGCTGGGAGATCCAGAATCGTTCAGCTTGTGTTTCACACTTTCTGCACCCTTTCAGGAAGTTGAGTCACGAGTCTACACTTTCTTGCGAACAGAATGCAATATCTGCCATAGTACTTTGCGGTATTATGCAAATTACCGATTTCGTATTCAAGTTATCTCAAATTGATATATAACGGGTTATGAACAAATACAGTAACACAATTTTGCCATCGAGATCTACGTTGGGTGGCTGTAGTCAGATTCGGTAGCGAAAAGGTTGAAGAGAAGACTCGTTGAACTAAAAAAAATTTGTCCTACACTTTCGACTTATTTTTTTCAAGAAGAATCTCTTAATTTCATACACAATTGCAAAGACACTCTGTACAGTATCTCTAACACCAATTTACAAATTACGAACAAATTCACGTGAAAATAATCTTGTTCGGTAGTACAATTTTGTCATCGTGGCCCAAGTTGAGTGCCTATAGTCACCTTCGGTAACGAAGGTGTTAAAGAGAAGACTCGCAAAGCTAGGTTCTCCAAAAAATACATAATCTCAAAGACACTCTGTGCAGTATCTGTAACAGCAATGCCAGAATTTTGCAAGCATAGAGCTCTTTCACTTTCCATCAACCACCAGTCGAAGGGTTAAATCTCGACAACAGCTCCACAGCTCTAATCCAGCAAGGATCGAGCGAAAGATTTCCGTTCCCAAGGCAGAGAAAACCGTACACACGGAACAACGAGTCTAATGGAACAATAACCGAAGGAATGTTCATTGGTGGAAGGGCCGAGGAGGATCGGTTGGCCTGAAACAAACACCGGGCATTCCCCGCGGCTGCACGCGCGACGACCACGTCTCCGCTTTATTCCCGAGGAACGCGCGGCGCGGCGGTATCGATACTCGTCCCTCTCGAGAGACGTCGAGAGCTCTCCCGTCGTGTCCCCTCCTCCGAACTCGGCACCGTGATCCCGAACCTTGACTCTTCATTAATCACCGCGCGGTATCAATGACTGACTGAGTGACTGACGCCAGCCGAGAGGTATTATATACCTACGGTGCTCCGCGTGGAACGCTTCACGCTTTCCGCTTCGAGTTTTCCATCCTCCGAATCACTCTTGGAAAATCTGCGCTAAGTTCTTCCGTATCACCGGGGAATTAACTTTGCAAATTTACCAATTACCCGAGAGAGACGAACGAGCGTTCGCTTGTTTAAATATTTTTAACACTTTACCTGAAAATTTTTTTAACCGGACCCGCTGTAATATGTGGACTGGCGATTAAGCGCCTAAATGCGTTTTTACTGTTAGATTTATCAGTCAGTTAGTTTAAAATTAATCTAAAGCCTTACTAGCAAGTATATATTACTTTTGTATACGTTCGGAGAAATCCGTTTTAGCCTTACCACCTCTGTTTAGTAAAGATCTAAATGTTTATGATGGGCCCTTCGGTCCCAAGCGGGGTCGTAGACAACATTAGGGCGTTGCGTAGGAGCATTCTCAGTCCGTAGACAGTGCTCTTACCATCAAGTAGAAAAGCGAACCTTCCTTGTGTCTAATAAAAGTTTGTAGTTTGAAATAAGGATTATTAATTATTTAACAAGCGATAACTCCCATAATCCAATATTTACATGTTCGTGCAGAAAAACATATATCTATTGAACAGCAAGTGGCTGAAATTTTTCAATAGAAATTTTCTGTTTTACAAGAGTTACTTTATTTTACTTTGCAAAAATGCGTGTTTCTGCAAAACTCGTAAATATTGCGGCTGCCCAAATACGATAGTCGGAGCGCAAGAACGTAAACAGAGCGATTATCTGAAATTTGCGTTCTATGTTACCAGAAGAAGAGACAAATTCTCGAACGCCAGGAAAAGACCAACATATTGTCCCAATTGTCCAAAATCACCAGAAATGTGTTCGAACTGTTTTAACGAATACCATGCTACGTAGTATAATGTTGTATTTTATTTTAAATATAAATTAATGTATAGTGTAATATAGTGTGATATTCCATGAAATTCTCCATTAAAACTTGTGAAATCCTATTTAACTCGACGAAGAAGAACGTCACCCATGTCTGGGTGACGGGGCCCCCACGGAAGCATACCCAGATATGGGTGACGTGGCGACGAACGTGTTAAGTCAAGTTTCCGAAAAAATAGCCGGCGCTTTAAGTGATATTACGACTTTATTCCAATTATTCGAAACATTCGAGGCCCTCTGGCCACTGAAGACTATCACGACTGTCAACCGTTGATAAGAATCCTGGATTCACGGTCGTTCGCGCAGGATCCAGTAAAAGAATCGGTAATTCGACGGCGCCATTCTCGTCTCACCCTTCGTTCCGTGCGTTCTATCGTTACGATCTGGACAACGAAAGTCACGGTCACCGTACAAGCTAACGTCGATCGCGAGAGGAACCGAGAGGCACTGGTTGGACCCGATCGAAAGTTACGCGCCGTCATCGTCGGTAGCGTGTACAAGCCTAACGGAGAAAGAGAGAACAAAACTACTGGCCGCGCATGGATCGTGACTTGCGTTCAGTCCTCTTGTCTTCTCTTGTCTCCTTGTTACACGACTCCTGTCCGTTTCGGTAGTTTTCGAGGGTGTGAGGCTGCTTTATCACGCGCGACCTCCCGCTGTTGTCGCGCGATCTTATCGCCCCACGCTCCGCCGGATCCTCGATTCTCCCGCTCACGATCCAACATCTCTTCAAACCGATTCTCGATCGCTTTCCTTTCGATTACGTCCTTCTTTTTTACACATCTGTCGCGGTGGCCATTCTCGCGAAAGGAGATCGTGCGTATACCATTGATTCTTTCAATAAAATTTTCTTCTTCTCCACGTCGAGTACCGAATTTCAAGAAAGAGCGAGAAAAAGAAAGAAGTGACGAGCAAGGGTTCCTTCTTTTTCTTTCCGTTGGGGGGGAATTAAGATTTAAGAACATCGAGTGTTTTCTTCTTATCGAAATTTAATAAATAACAAGTGGAGGGAAGCAGGTAGCAGCTGGAAATGAAGTTGCTCCCGGAGCAAGAATCGGCCACCGATCGGATACACGCGATTACGGTAATCGCCGCGATCTCTTATTAAGAGAAGGCAATTATTCCACGCCGGTTGCCGCTCGTTATCTTTCAATGTTCAACGGGAGGAACTATTATTTTCTGATGCGGTGAAATATAATCAGCCGCAGCCTTATTATCGATAATTACGGATAATTCGCGAGAGAAGAGCGAGCGCCTTCTTACGAGGGCGAGGACGTTGGGAGGGAGCCCCCCACGTGTGTTCCCGCGCCGATTGAAATTAAACAACTCGTCAAACGTGGAGCGTGGCCAATTAGTTGGACGGGTGGACGGTTTTCGGAACACCGCCGAGTGAAAAATCCACTGTGCACACGCGCGCACCAGAGATAACCCCTGTAACCCGGGCATCGCTCGATCTTTCCACTCCTCGCTACGTTATCGCATCGTGGAATTTGAAAAACGACCACGCTACACAGACCACGGTCCCTACCCGTATCGATCGTAATTGTAAACATAACAATTATCGTTTTACGAGCAACCCAGTAATTAACACGATTTTTATGCGTTGCGTTCGTGTTATTCCGACGATTAAACCGGCAATTCACGATCAGCTTTATCGGCCAGGCGGAGAGACGGCTGATATATCTGGTAGTGCGCAACATTTACCGCGTTGGAGGAGAAACCACTTCTCTCCCGATATTTATTTCAAGCTTTAACGCTGAATTTAGTCTCCTGGAATTATTTCTCGGAAATACGAAGACACAATTTTCTTCCATCGTGACAATTTCTCTGAGCGTCGATGCTGCTGCATTCGTTTCGATATTTCGGAAGATTTCGCACAATTTCTTAGAAATACGATTTTCGGAGAGCTTCAGTGTCGGATACGAGTACCAGCCGAAAGTTTCGAATCACCTGTCAATTTTCGTCGACGTGAAATTTATTACTGATTTTTCATAGACTTGAAACTGAGGCTGCAGGGGCCATTGACAAATCTGCGTAAGAGATTCTTAAGAAAATTCTCAAAATTTCCGACCCCTTTTCTCCCGAAATTCTCGTGCGATAAGAAACTTTTCACCGGCACCGTTGCTATACGTGGAGTATACAGGTAATGATTGAACGAGAGTCGTGTGCTTCTGTACGTCATACCATTTAATAATTACAATTTAAATTATATAATTATACGACCTTACGCGTACGGTGCTCTAGGTTACGTAGATGTAATAAGTAGGTATTTTTTTTTTTTTTTTAGTTAGACTATTACGTATATTACATGGAATGAAGTAACATTTGAGTTGACGCTACACGAACGTAATACTTGAGCTTAATTTAAAAGTGTGGAGAACGCATCCTTCGCACCTGACGAGTAATATAGGCTTCGTGTTTCTTCCTTTTGCATTCTATCTTTTTTTTTCTTTCGTTTCTTACGTTTCCGTCTTACTCTCAATATCGTTCGTCGCCCTCTGGTTGTCGTCACCCACGCGGGCGTTCTTTTTTTTCTCCAATCCTCGATTCCTCGCGACGCGTGACGGTGTTAGAGGTACTGCCTGCTATTCGGAATCGAAGGTTTGCCGCGCGAACCTCCGATCCACGAACAGTTCCCGAAGAGAAACGCGAGAAGAAAAGAAAAACATATATACGAAAAAATATTCGTCGACGCGAGACACCGAACTGGCGCACGCGGGACAGGTCATCGGTGAGATTCGCGTGCACCACCATTTCCCCTCGTTGTTACAATATATATATATATAATTCGCGACGGATTATACTGTTTTCTTCTGTTTTTTCCCCTTCTAAAGAGCGCGCAAAAAAACCGAACTCTGCATTCATAGGTACGGAACGTGTTTGTACGACACGCGGCGTGAACAACAAAAAAAAAAAATAATAATAATAATAACGAAACAAATAAAATACAATATTAACACTGGACCAAGTCATTAGCAACAGGCTCACTCTTCAATAGAATAATAGCAATAATATCAATAATTTCAATAA
>NW_017100358.1:577438-588348 GCF_001263275.1 Habropoda laboriosa
TTATTATTATAAATATATATATAGCCTACACTTACATCCCTCTTTTCTTTTTTCTTTTCTCTCATTCCCGCCTTTGTCTGTGTTCCTTTTCTTTCTTTCATTTCGCTTTCACCTCTCTAACGTTTGTTACCGTTCTTTTTGTTCTCTCTTATCTCTCCCTCTCCCCCTCTCACTCTAAATATCGATAATAATTATACTTTTTTCTTAGTTTCTTTTTCTTTTTTTTTTTTTCTTTAGAAATCCCTGTATTCTTCCGAATTTGCTTCGCGTGAAATTGCGCAGTTTTCCTTCACGACAACTTTACTAAGCACAGAGCGACTCGCTAGCCGCTGTTTATTTTTTATTATTTATTTATTCGTTAAATCGTTACTCTTTTAATTATATAGCGTTTTTTTTTTTGTTTACTCTTCCTTTCTCCCGTTCTTCCGTATCACAAGATAGACCAATTACAACGCGCAGAACACACTCTATCTAAAAATTCATTTACACACCTGCCGTTTCTCGTTCGATTAGGTCGCCGCAGAGGGATCCTCCTATTCCTCCTCCTCCTCCTCCTCGAGGCAGCTGCTCGTTTCTTTTTTCGTCGGTTCGCTCGTTTTGCTGCACCGACTCGCGCGCCTACCACCTCGATTCGCTCGTACCGCGCGTAATGCTCGCGTCTCGCATGCGCCGTTGCTACTGCGCAGCCAGACGGGAGGCGCATGCGCGCCCGCGAACGCGTCTCCTGCGCCAACCGTCCGACCTGTGCCAGCGAATCTCTACGTTTCCGTGCGTTTTTCTTTCTTTTTCAGATAAAACGTAGCCGCGTACTCTCGAGATTCTATCTTACAAAACGAACCAACGCACTAAGTATTAATTACAAAAAGCAACGCGACGCGAGAATTTCGCTCCGAACGTGGTTTCGTATCGAAGAAACGTTGCTCCTCGTTAAGTCACTGTAGCCCCGCAGACAGTAAGTCGTCTTTTATCCGAACAACTTCGACGAAGAAGTAGAGAATAAACGATAGAGAACATTTGTTAAAAATTACAAAAGAAAAGAGAAGCAGACTACTTCGACGGAATTAGAGCGCGACACGGCAGAGCAAACGAGCGTTCTCACAATCGTCGTTCTTATTCGCTGTAAAAGTACCACAAGCTCCGATCGAACATACGTATCGGAAATCGTCGTCACAGCAGCCTCTATCGAAAAACGGCAGAGAATTAGGATCGAGTATTAATAGGCACCTTACGTACTACGAAGTAGAGACTTTAACGTGCACATAGAAACTGCGCGGCTCGCTGGGGGAGGCTGCGCGAGATTTTCCACCAGTCTCCGCCGGCGAAACGCGCCCTCACGAGAGAGATAGATCTCGAACGAGCGAAAGAAGAGAAAGAGAAAGAGGAAGTGGAAGAAGAAACGAGAAGATTTTTTTTTTTTGTTTCTTTAAGTAAGTACATCAGCGCGTCCTCTGTTCTAGCATTTCTTCTTTTCCTTTTTTCTCTCTTGTTGCATTCGTTTAATATCGGGACATTTGGAAACAACGATGTGTGTACACAATGGACAAGAGAAGGATTACGTGTAAAAGGAGGGTTTCTATGGAAGAAAGGGGGGGGGGAGTAGGGGTAGGTGGGATAAAAGGGTGGAGCGTTTCAGAGATGCGAAACAGTGCGCAGCCAGACAAAGATAATCAATTAATTAGTCGCTGAATTAATTAATTACTTAGACCGCTAATTTCTACGCCTTAAAAACTACTGATTCGGTATTATCTCACCCGCTGAGGTGGCCTCTCGTCCGCGTTCATCATTTCGGTACCGCATTTAGTGTAATCTAGCCGCGGCGAGAGTCCCTCGGAGCGCGTCCAGTCCATTTAATCGGGTTGCACGGCGCGTGCTTTGCAGAAGATTTTTTATTTACTTTGGCTTCCCTTCAACTTCGAATAGTTCTATTGTATGACGGAGTGTCTCTCGTTGGCCACAGGCCTGGATATATTCGACGGACTGTGAATCGTTTTGCACACAGGTTTCGCCCGATCTTTCAACCGAATAGTTCTATTTCAAGTCCGTGCGCTTTATTCGAAAGTTCTCCTGGTGGCAATAAAAAAACAAAAACAAAAAAAGAGGAAAAGTTCAAACGTTCTTTCGTCGATGCGTATATAGTGCTGGTTGCCTGCGATCGAGTTAAGGGAGAAAAGGAACGAGCGCAAAAGCACGGGTAATAGAAGAAGAAGAAGAAGAAGACGAAGAAGAAGGGGAAGAAGAAGAAATATAAATTCCGCTTGACGAGTGACAATCCGTCGAGGCTATCGTTCGGCCTGTGTGTCAGTTCTCGTCGGGTCTGACACCACGTGTCCTACTGGAAGTGAAGTGTCCCCGGGCCTGGCTGGTCACGCGAGACTTGCTCCAGTCTTGGGTGACGCAGTTCGTAGGCCGGGCCAGGGAGACGGAAAAAAAGCCTTTTTAGAAGTTCTGCTCGCCGTACATCCCGGGGAACCGGACAGCGTGTGCTCCGAGCTCGGCGGGCGAGAACTCGTCCTATGTGGCCAAGTGAGCGAACTGGCCTGGGTGGGGCGCGAACTGGTAAGGGTGGCCGTACGGCGACATGTGGTACGGTACAATGTTCATGCTCGCCATCTTGTGCTCCTTTTTCCACTTCATCCGCCGATTCTGGAACCAGATCTTGATCTGACGTTCCGTCAGGCAGAGGGCATGAGCGATCTCGATGCGACGCCGCCTCGTCAGGTAACGGTTGAAATGGAACTCTTTCTCCAGCTCGAGGGTTTGGTACCTGGTGTAAGACGTCCTCTGTCGCTTCGTCTCGCCGTTTGCGTTCACCGTACCTGCTCGACAGAAATATTGCTTTGTTAATGTAAGCGTGATTTTGGGGGATTTTTTGTAGTTGTTCTTTCGGATCGTGTTTCTCTTTTTTTTTTTTGAGCATTGTGGGAGATGAGGACAAATTTTGGGGATCCTAATTGGGAATCTGTGTGTTATGTTAATAACGCGTTCTCTATTTTCTTCGTTCTTCGTTCATTCTACAGACTTGGAACGCGTTTTCTTTGAGAATTGTGGGAGATGAAAAATTTGGGGGACTCAGATTGGGAATCTGCGCGCTACGTTAATAATGTAGCGTAATAATAAATACGACCAATTGATTTATAGTTATTAGCTCTGTAATTTAATTTAAAATTTATTAATTACTCTTGGGGTCTCGAATTAACCCCCGAGACCCCAAGAGTAATACTCAATTTGTATTTTAATTATTTAGTATAAATTATCTAAATAAATACAACCAATTGATTTATAGTTATTAATATTTAAGCTTTTAAATGCTTAAGTTTAAATTGTATGCTAATATGGATTACGCTTTATTAGAATCACTATATATACAAATTATTAACGCTTCTCTATTTTCCTCGATTCTACAGAATTAGGGACCTTTTACCGTAATTCTTTGGATCGTGTTTCCTCTGAAAATTGCAAGAGCTGAGGAAAAATTTGGGGAACTCAAATCGGGACTCTGCGCGCTATGTCAATAACGCTTTCGCTATTTTTCTCATTCTTCCCCGATTCTACAGAATTAGGGATCTTTTGCAGTAATCCTTTGGATAGCGTTTACTCTTGGAACTGTAGGAACTGAGGGGAAATTTGGGAGACCCAAATTTGAAAATTTGCGCGCTATGTGAATAACGCCCTCTCTATTCTTCTCGTTCCTTCTCGGTTCTGCAGAATTGGATCGCGTTTCCTTCGAGAATTGTAGGAACTGAGGAAAAATTGGGGAACTCATATTGGGACTCTGCGCGCTATGATAATAACGCCTTCTCTATTTCCTTCGTTTTTCCTCGATTCTACAGAGTGGACCGCCTCTCCCCTGAAAATTATAGGAGCCCAGGGAAAATTTGAGGGCCTCAAATCGGGACTCCGCGGGCAACACCAATAATTCCACAGAATTTAATAACCTTGAGTGAGAGTAGAGGAGAGCTCGTCCAAAGCAATTTCCCAAAATTATCACTCAAATTGGTCCCGCGATCAATTGAAAAATCACGAATCAATGGAGACAACCTTGGATCGTTCACGATCAGAAGATTGTACCGAGGATCGAAGATACGCCGAATAGCGGTAGGGGAATGAAAAAGAAGGGAGTAGGTTGGAGGAGGAGGTGGAGGTGATCAAAGAGGCGCACGGTTCATAATAGCCGGGGCTGGACGCGTGTAACGCTTCACGGGTTCGTTAATTATTTCAACGAGTGTGCGGCTCTAATGCATCGACCGTTGTGCTACCGGATCGCGAACTGGTCACTTGGCAGCTGTTTTACCTATTTGCTCAGCACGCCCGAGCCATAAATAATTTTGCAACGCTGTTATTACGATACTCCGCCTATTACACCTATCCAAGCTAACGGCGGCGTTGCAAAAGCCCTGGCTATCCGGTAATGAATAGCTCGGTGCAACGAGCATCGGGAGAAAACCTCGAGGTCGCCGTTTAAATACCAATAACCTGTTACTTCTGCTTTATCCAGCCTGCCGCAATCACCGGTTACCGGATCGTGCACACAAACCATTTACACGTAACACCTTAATATTCCAATTACGATAACGTCTTCGATACTTTCCCTTTAATCGCCGAACGGTTAGACACGTGTGTTTCGTTACCTGTTATCAGCTGAGACGGGAAGACGATCGGACGAATTTATTCGTCGACGCGCACACGTCAAAATTCCCGCCACTTAACATGCGTCTCCATCGTGGTAGATTTTTATCTGTGGCAATTTATAAGGAGTCCGCGGGGAAAATATGGAACCGATGGCAGATAGGAATTCACTTACAACGTGTCGTAATTTTTACGTGGTTCCGCCTCCTCCTATCTCGTTTCTTTTTTCATTTCCTTTTCTTTTTTTTTTTTTGGTTGGAAATGAAAAGGGGGGATCGATGGGGTATCAGCGGTGTCGAATCAGTCGAGAGCAGGTGCGAAGCGAATCGAAGTGGAGAAATTGTGTTTTGCTCCAGCGGTGTGATCATAGATCCATGTCAATGCGGATATTAAAGAGTCGGCTCATTTACAGCAATAATGAGCACGCTATTAATAGCGTGGCGCAAGAGGGAGAGCCGAGAATCGCTCAGGGACGACGGTGCGGCTGCTGCGCGGTCACGTGCGCGAAAAACTCGCTTTCTGAGCACGCTCACGGAGAATACGATTCGACTTTGGAATACCATTTGCTTAAAACGTCTCTTAGAAATTTCGTTTAGCGACGATAATGGAATTTTGCATAATGCGACGCGATTTCGAGCTCCGTTCCTGAGACGTCCGCCGTTTATTTATTGGAAATACCCTGCGGCTCTTGAAACATGACTGAAATTTTCAAATTTTTATTTAATTTTCCCGTTCGAAAAATTCACGGAAACGTAATCTCTTTCGAATATTTTTCACAACGGAATGCAACAATTCAATGTTTAAAATCAAAGCCGATTTCGCCCTGCTTTCCGTTCAGGCGGCACACAGCGGCGATCACTTCGCGAGCTGTTCGGTTACAGAAAATGCGCTCACACGACATTCAGAGGAAGAAATACCAATCCGGGTTGATAGAAGAAGTGTTCATAAATTGCCAAGAAAAAGAAGGAGACGTGCATAACATTTATTTTTTAAACATGATACTGCCGGTCCCACGGACCGATGCCACTCGAACGAAAAGTTCGCTGTCAGTCACCGCGGACCGACGCCGCCTAAACGAAAAGTTCGCTGTCAGTCCCCACGGACTGACGCCGCGCTTAACGCGTTAAAATATTACTAAAAAAGGTGAAATTCACATTTGAAACAATTCTATCCTCTGTTTGAAACCAGCCGTCCTCTAAATAATCACAGAAATCGAACCCTTCGTCGTGCCAATATTTTAGTAATTCAAACCTTAATTTCAGAGATATCCAAGCAAGTGTGCATCATTTTCTCCTTAAAGTACTATGAAAAATTGAAAAGTTCACGTTTCTAAAAGTTCTACCCTCGGTTTAAAGACAGCCACCCTCGAAATGTTCGCGGGAAGCTCCTCGACGCGAAAACGGGGAGAGGAGCAGGAAGAGGAGAGGTTCGAGGAAGCCCTCGGACAGCCACGACTCGTGTCCAGGGAAGCTTAATGACCGGACCCTTCGAGCGGCGCGTTATCACTTTCCTCCCGATGTAGCACGTCGCCGGTCTGACTTTTTAATAAATAGCTGGGCCAGGCTCGAACGAAGCCAGCATATCGTTTATCCAGCGCACACCTAGCCGTTTTGTAACACGGCGAAATGGAATTCCTTTTTCTGGCTGGGCTCATTATTATACGACAGTCGAACGCGCGAACTATAAGCCGGCACGCGTACCGACGTCGCCGAACGGGGCAGAAAGGGGGGGAGGATCGAGCGTGCTCCTCCCGTGGATCCTCTGTGCGGATCCTTTCCGGTGATTAATTGCCAGACGTGTCCCGCTGACGTCGATACAACCTATGGCGCAGCACCGGAGACAATCTGCGAGAGAGAGAGAGAGAGAGAGAGTTCTTCGATGGTGTTTCCAGCGTTAATTCGAGTCGTTGGTGTGCATCGGTGTTCATTGTGAATGGTGGTTGGATTAATTGGTGGGAAAATAGCGAAGACTCGTGGTTGCGAGGGATTTGGAGATTGGAATGAATGTTTTTTTTTTTGACGTGTTTCGTGTCAGGGAGGGAGGGTAGGTTTTATTGGAGCGTTGAACGGAAGATGAGAAATCGGATTAAGGGATTTGAATATGGAAAATGTCGATTGGGTTGAATTGAGGAGTTGGAGAGTTGAAGAATTGAAGAGTTGAGAAATTGAGAGTTGAAGAGTTGAGAAACTGAGAGTTAAAGAGTTGAAGAGTGGAAGAATTGAAGAGTTAAAGAGTGGAAGAATTGAAGAGTAGAAGAATTGAAGAGTTAGAGTTGAAGAATTGAGAGTTGGAGAATTGAAAAATTGAGGAATTGAGAGTTGAAGATTTGAAGAGTGGAAGAATTAGAGAGTTAAATTGTTGAAGAACTGAAGAGTTAAAAAGTGGAAGAATTGAAAAATTGAGAGTTGAAGAATTGAAGTGTTATAGAGTTGAAGAACTGAAGAGTTAAGGAGTTGAAAGATTGAAGAGTTAAAGAGTTAAAGAATTGAAGAATTGAAGAGTTAAAGAGTGGAAGAATTGAAGAGTTGAGATATTGAGAGTTGAAGAGTAAAAGAATTGAGAGTTGGAGAATTGAAAAATTGAGAAATTGAGAGTTGAAGATTTGAAGAGTGGAAGAATTGGAGAGTTAAAGTGTTGAAGAACTGAAGAGTTAAAGAGTTGAAGAATTGAAAAATTGAAGAGTTGAGAACTTAAAAAATTGAAGAGTTCAGAAACGAAGAGTCGAAGAAACACTTCCATTGAAAAATTGAAGCTTACTAGAAGGAGTAAACAAATTTCGGAAAATTTGAATCCTTCCACTTCTTCAAGGTAGAAAGATTAAGCTTGGAGGTGAACACAGGCGATTCGATGCCATCGCTAGGCAGATACAAACGCATGAGAAGGGTCACGGAGTGAAAGAAACAGCGTCCATAAGACGGGGGCGGAGATTATTGATGGTGACGATGCACGGAAGATTCGGGAATTAAATGCGGGGGAGGAGTAGCGAATTCGGCCGATCGGCTGGTAGCGTTGAAAGCGGTTTAAATTGAAAGTAGTGCGTTGATTCGATTCTCGAGATCCTCCATACGATAATGACGACATTCAGCACCCGCTACAAGCATGGTGATTAGCCGTTATTTGAACGGCGTCAATCTACTTGCAGATGAGCCTCTTAAGTCGACGAATCGTTTCGAGAGATAAGTCGATACGAGCTCTCTAATCTTTGCACTAGTAACTCTTGTAAGTACCTACTGTGCAATTAATAATCAACGGCTAAAACGGTTAAAACACATTACCAATTGATGAAATATCATCTATAGAAGAGAAATTGGAGAATTTCTAAAATACTTCACAATTCTTAAATTTTCTTTCAAACTTCATATCTCATTCGAGCAAAGTATTTTTTAGTGCAATTCTAAATCATTTATAACGCCATGTGACTTAGAAGCTACGTACCATGTACTTATCTACATTTTAAAAGTCAAATCTGATTTCTTTACTGTTGTAAAAAAATTTTAAAGAACCAATTTCTTCCATCTACACGAACAATATTGTCCAAAATAGACTATTAAGTCCCCTTTCAGCGTTCCCAATTACGTCGTTGAACTATTATTACTAGCCGAATTCTTCGTAATAATTAGACATTAATCCTTGCTCCTCCCATCGAAATGTAAAATTACATTCAACCACAATTTTTCTTCTCGTGAACGAAGAAAGATCGAGCTAGAAAGGGTTAACAAAACTACCAAAAGTGTCCAGAGACCTCATTTCCCAAAGAATTCCTTCCAAAATGAATTTAACAAATACTCCTAAACACTCCTCCATCGCTATCCTACCCCTAGCCTCACCGAAGAAACAAAGAAACCCTCTAGTATCTCCCGAATCGAGTAACAAAATCGCGGTTCATCGCGAGCCACGTAGACACGGATCAAACTATTAGCACTGGACCAAGCGACGTCCATAGTCTGTCATCGGGGAAGGACACCGGTCGGTTGCTTTTTCTAAATCCTCCGGGCACCGATGATTAATGGCCCGCGTTTGGTCGTCACAGAGGATCGGGCTAGCAGCACAAGCCGTGAAAGAATGCCACGACCAAGGATTCGCAACAACAAAGAGCGAGCTTGGCGTACGCTCGCGCGAGGGTACCTTCGTCTCTCTCTCTCTCTCTCTCTCTCTTGCCTTTTGAATAATCCCGTGAATGCGTCCGCGGATCCGTATTCGGCCACGTTGAACCGCGTCGAACAAAGAGCCTCCACGGATAATGATCCATTATCAGGACCGGTGATAAAGATACGCCGGCGAACTGGCGCGCGATCCACCGTGACTCGAATACATACTACGGGGCCCCGAAAACTTTCTTTCTTTCTTCCCTTACCCCGCGGCGACGCGATGATTAATCGCTGTCCGACTCTTGTCAACGTCGATGCACCGACTTGCAAACGGGAAGAATGCGGGTCCCATGGTGAAAGTCGTTGCCGCGCTCTGCGTTTTGTTTCGGGCCCAGCCTCCATTGTTTTCCTCCCCTTTTCTCTTTCTTTTTTTTTTCAGGACGTGGCAAAGGGACGTGATAGTCTACCGAGAGCGATATTGCTCAGGTATTGCTCAGGAGGAAATTGGCTCGTTGTTTAGGGTGGAGCTTGATCGTTGAGACATTTTGGGGTTTGAGATATTCCTTGCGAAGAAGTGGACAGGATTCGTATCTAACAGTCTTTCCGAAATCAATTCCTTTCTTGACTTTGGTATGCTAATTAAGAGTTCTCCAGTCCACAATATTTATAAAAACATGATTCTTTCAACTATGGCAGTGTCATTTATAATCTTCTCGGAATTTCATTTACATCACGTGCTTCTCATTCTTCCCGAGGAAACACACAGGAATCGTATCTAACATTTTTCCAGCTTAAAAGTACGAACGGTGATTTCATCCCCTAAACATGAACATTAGCAATAAAAAAAAAGTACGTGTCTAATACTTTTGGATTCTCTATCTCTTGTTAGTGTATGGATTACATGAAAATGTAGATTAACGTAACTTCCATCACACACCACTCTTTCGTTTCTCACATCACAACCTAATCCTCCACCTGAAATTCCCAATTTTTATACCCGTTCAAGCTGAACCCAGCAACCACAAACCACACTCGCCCCGATATCAACACAAACACGTAAATCATCTTCCTCCGTGACAACCGTGGAACAAACACGAGCAAAAAGCTCTGAAAATAGGTTCCCCCTTTGCGCTTCTTTCCCCCTCCGAACCCGTCGAACCTAACCGAAAATAACCACGGAAATTAAGTCTCCGAGGGAACGCAGCGACGTGATAATTGAACGGGTGTGGGCGAGAGACGTCCGATCGAGTTTCCCTCGCGAAAGTATAAATCTTCGAAGTATAGGAAAAAGAAAAGGGAACCACGATCACGGGGATATCGGTTCAACGAACGCGAAGGCAACGAGCAATTAACGACACGCGTGTACTCCACTCGTCGTTTCTCTTTTACTTACCATCGCGAGCAAGGTATCACGGTAATTAGAGAAAAACTGGCTCGCGCGAATCGCCGCGGAACAACGTTTTATTAAACGTTTGTTCGTAGCGCGCGGTCGCGTCCACGCATGCGCCTTGCCATTACCGCAGATCAGATCTCGCGGCCGCGATGGATCTGCGGGGAAAAAATCTTACGCTAACTACAGGCGATCAATCTTTTCCTGCAATTACTTTCGCTCTGAATAGCACTCTGAGTGTGTTCTGCTTCTTTGTATTCCAACAGAATTGCAACGTTTCTTTTATCGTTCCTTGTACTCTTTCTTTCTTTTTTTCGTTTCTTAAATGGAAAAGTGTGCTACAATTATCGTCGGATCGTTGTATAATCGTTTCAACTGTCTAAATAGAATTTTTATTAATGTCAATAGATTTTACTGTTCCCTCAATTTTTCTTCCTCCCTTATTACATTTAGAAGTAATACTATGCGATTTCCAGCCTCTCACGACTTTTCTGTATAATCTATCTGCCTCTTCGTAGTTTATTGTTTTTTACTTTTGTTTACCAAACGGTTAAAACCCGTATACTAATAAACAAATAAATAATCGCGAGATATTTGTATGAATATACATAACCGCGATTGTTCCCTTTCTCTTCTCGAACATACGAGAGATCCCCATCTTCGTATCGCCATAATCATAGTGTAGGTATAATTATATAGTTGTAGAACGGGATAGAGCAAGTGGTGAGATATCGTTTCATTTTCACCGCGCGGTGTGTTTCACAGTTCTAAGTGGATCAGGTTAACTCAGAAATAGAAAACGATAT
>NW_017100358.1:588393-608902 GCF_001263275.1 Habropoda laboriosa
GTTTAATTACGACTCGTATCGCTCCAATCGTTACTCGTCGAGCATTCTACGACAAAATATACGGACCGTCAACGGTGTGTGTCTTACCGTTCCGCGGCAGCTGCGAGCGTTCGCCTTTGTGTTACGTTACGCGTCCGGATTGCTTACGATAAACAGAACGAGGGGGGAAGGAAGGAGCGGCGATGAAACGAGCGGTCGTGCAACAACCAAACTCTCAGACAGAGGATATTCCGAAATAAGCGAAGAGAAGTTTACGAAATCGAGAAGAACTGTTTCACCGACGCGCGACATTTTTAGAGGGAAGAGGTACCGTTGCGAGTTGGAAAGGGTTTGGGGTTTAACCCTTTCACTGTCTGATAAAATTACGAACGACGGTAAGAAACGTTTATATTTCACGATAGTTACGTCGGATATGATGACTTTTAAAACAAGAAAATATCTCGTCCCCTTTCAACTTTCTTCCTAAGAGTCTCTCTTGAGTTGAAGAGTTGAATATTCGACGCTTTGCTCGAGTCTCGTACGGGACAATCTGTCGAAGGGTTAACCCTCACCACTCTAGGATTCTTTTGCTACAGAGAAGTAAGAAATCGGTGATTGTTTGGACGAAGTTTGTTCAAATTAACGCAGAAGTATAGTTAGGGCCACGATGTAGCGAGGTCGTAAATTAAACTCTGAAGAATCGGCACCGATTGATGTTGCGGCACTCAAGGCCGTGTGTTGCAGTCTGTTTGAGGGTTCCAACAATAAACGAATGGTAGCATATGATTTGGTACTTCAAGTAGAAAATGGTATTTCATTTACAAATGGAAAATATGTTAATATTAAAGCTACACAATCCTTTTGCATTTTCTATCTGTATATAACACGAGCAGGTAAATGAAGATGTTAAAGACCTCAATAAGACCTTTACTTGTAACCGTACTTCCAAAAGCGGCTTCCCCCAGAGGGAGAAACCCTAATTTGTCCTAGCTGCATGCAGTTTTCAGTAAATATATTAGAATCAGTTTGACTTTCGCTGGATACAAGAATTCTTCGTACGGTCCTGACAATGGTTTCAAGTACTTATCTGCTCGTATCTCTGTCAATTTTCGGGTCCCGGCAGCTAAAACATGTTTACTTTGACGTCTGACCGATTTTACGACCTCGCTATATCGTGGCCCCGACTATACCTAATCTAGCTATATTGTACGACTACATTTTCATTTCTGTGTCACTTCTGTTCTATATGCAATCTTTGTGAAATACTCGACGTAAATGTCAACTAGGTGGATTTTGTCTAGAAGGAAATATGTTATCTGCGTTCTGCAACCTGTATCGAAACATTCTGCTATGCTTATTTCCAAGTGTTGCCAAAAGGACGCAAAGGAAAGAGATATTTGACGTTCCTCGATCAAAGTGTTCTTTACGAATTGCTTATTTGTAAATTAATATTTTTAAATAAATTCGAAGTTAGTATTTTGCGTAATTGTCAAGCAATCTGGGAACGAAAGGGTTGACGGAGAGCGTTCGGTGCTTCTATCGAGAGAATCACTCTGTATTATTTTGGTACTCTGTGTTATCAGCCATCAAGCTCTCGGGGAGGAGAAATTCCCAAGGAAGGCATCGCGAAATTAATATTTCGCGTAATTATCAACTAATCCAGGAACGAAAGGGTCAACGAAGAACGTTCGGTGCTTCTATCGAGAGAATCTCTCGGTGCTATCAGCCGTCAAACTCTCGGAGAGGAGAAATTCCCAAGGAAGGCATCGCGAAATTAATATTTCCCGCAATTGTCAACTAATCCAGGAACGAAAGGGTCAACGAAGAACGTTCGGTGCTTCTATCGAGAGAATCTCTCGGTGCTATCAGCCATCAAACTCTCGGGGAGGAAAAATTCCCAAGGAAGGCATCGCGAAATTAATATTTCGCGCAATTGTCAACTAATCCAGGAACGAAAGGGTCAACGAAGAACGTTCGGTGCTTCTATCGAGAGAATCACTCGGTGCTATCAGCCATCAAACTCTCGGAGAGGAGAAATTCCCAAGGAAGGCATCGCGAAATTAATATTTCGCGCAATTATCAACTAATCCAGGAACGAAAGGGTCAACGAAGAACGTTCGGTGCTTCTATCGAGAGAATCTCTCGGTGCTATCAGCCATCAAACTCTCGGGGAGGAAAAATTCCCAAGGAAGGCATCGCGAAATTAATATTTCGCACAATTATCAACTAATCCAGGAACGAAAGGGTCAACGAAGAACGTTCGGTGCTTCTATCGAGAGAATCACTCAGTGCTATCAGCCATCAAACTCTCGGAGAGGAGAAATTCCCAAGGAAGGCATCGCGAAATTAATATTTCGCACAATTGTCAACTAATCCAGGAACGAAAGGGTCAACGAAGAACGTTCGGTGCTTCTATCGAGAGAATCTCTCAGTGCTATCAGCCATCAAACTCTCGGGGAGGAAAAATTCCCAAGGAAGGCATCGCAAAATTAATATTTCGCACAATTATCAACTAATCCAGGAACGAAAGGGTCAACGAAGAACGTTCGGTGTTTCTATCGAGAGAATCTCTCAGTGCTATCAGCCATCAAACTCTCGGCGTGGAGAAATTCCCGAGGAAGGCGACTGCTCCTAATAATAATTCGCCGACAGAATCGAGGCAGTCTCGCGTAGAGTAAAAATGTTTGACGCGGCCGGAACGAAGGGAGATCGCACATGGAAAGGGAAAAGACAGGGTCAGCGAGTCGCATAGCTGTCGTTGCCGTTGAGACACCGAACGCGACGACCGGTGTAGAATGAAAGAGTGGCGCGCTAAGCGCAGGCCCGTGTCGTGTCAGGCATCTCGGTGTCACCTCGTGTCGTCTAGCGTTTTCGTGGCTCGCTCTTAATAGAACCGGCCCAGCGACCGCGTGTATTCGCACCGAGACTCGAACGTGTCACACGACTGCCAAGCCCAGAGACCGTTTCTGACCGAGCTGACTGACAGACCGGCTGGCTCAGCCTGACTAACGCGTGACCGGGATAACCTCGAGCGACCCCGCTGCTCTCCATCCGCTCTCCTCCTCCTCCTCACTCTCTCTTAACTCTGTGACTATCCATTCACGCGGTGAACAGGGGTAGGGATTTGGAATTTGACGCATAGCTGTGAATCTGGATCGACTGAGGACGAATGCGTGAATCGAGTCGTCCAATGGAGAGAAGTTATCCTTTCTGTAAGTCGCTATGGGAATTTTTTAAAGGGACGATGTCGAGGAGGTAGCGAGGAAGTTTTTCTCAATTTTCTCTCCTTTAACCCTTCGGACTCCTTTGTCGAGTGTGACTCGACGTCAGTTTTATGCACAGGTATCAACGAAGTAATTTTTAAATATGTACCCTTAATGCTATTTTTAATATAATTAGTAAAAACATTGTTTAAATTAGTCGCTATCAAGCGAATGACATTTGAAGTGCATTTCAAATAAAATTCTTGAAGTAATTTGTTATTGAAAGTTATTGAAAACAAATTTGGAGTTCAAAGGGTTAAGGGTTGGTATATGCAAGATTAAAAGTGGGTTGGTGGTGTACCTGGTGTAAATTAGGTATACGAAGGTGGAAGAATGACGAGTAACTACAGCGTTCAGAATTTTTTTTTTTCTCACAGATTGATGTCTTCGATGATCACAGATGATGTCTCGATAGTCTTAGAAGTATATTTAACCCTCGGAAGGCGGATGGTTAGGCTGAATGAATGGGAGACGGTGCTTGTCGTAATAGGTTTGTCATATCGAGGTCTTGCTACCACGATATATTTTACGAATTTCTTCGATATAAACAAGTGACTCCCATGGCATGTCGACTAGTGGGACTCAATCGCAACTCGGGTCCAAATGGACCCAGACACCGCGGTTCAAGTGTTAAATAGAACGAATACAACGAATTCGCAGCGAGTCGTATCTCTTCGGTAGTTGATCAAGAAGTGTCCGAAGCATTCGATACAGATCTACCCTCGTCCGCTCTTGCGGACCACCTAAATCAAGAAATTTCTAAACTGACATTGTCGAGAAGATTTGCGCTGTGAACAGCCGCATTCGCCAGCCACCTCCCCTTTCCATCATTCCCGAAAGTCCACGAGGTCTGTTTGATCTAAACGTACGGTGATCCACTGTGTGATTCAGATATCCCCGGTACAAAGGGAGGCGGGATTATCTCGGTGGACGTGCAATTAATCGCGTTCGTCGCGGGGCTATCGGAGGCGAGAGGAGGCGAGAGAGCAACTGGTGAGCCCCGCGCGAGTAGAATCGCTCGATTAAGCGAGCCGGACGGAATCAGAGTCTGAAACGGCCGCGTGTCGCATTCCAACAGCCACGGCTAGCGACTATGCACATGAGAGAACGCGATAGCTCGACCGATGTATATTTAGAATCTCACCACCGCCTAACCCCGCGTGTATCTAAGCGGTTATCTGATAGGAGTAGAGAGTAGCGGGCTCTATCAGTCGCTTCCATCTGCTCGATCGATCGAGGAATCCGAAAGAAACCAACCGAACCGCCCTTGATTCGCGACCTAATGGTAACGAGAAATTAAGGCTACGCTGGAGATGGCGGGGACGTTTCTAAGACGGCTAGAACGACGTTCGATTTCTTTTTTAATGATTTATGTGGATACAAAATTGAAGCTCTTGAATGTGATACAAAAAATTGATAAAAGTTTTAATAAGATAATTTATTCTCAATGTTGATACAATGGAAGGTCCATGGACGAGTAAATCGTTGCATTTGAAATATCACATCTGAAGGCTAATCAGGAGAAAATGAGGAAGTTTCTAGGATACATTGACACAATTCTGAATTCCTTTCTTAATTATTCAAGTGCATAGAAAATTGACGCTCCTGAGTATGATATAAAAAGTGGATAAATATTTTAATAAGCTAATTTATTTCCAAACAATGGAAGATTTCTGGATGAGTCGGAATCGAATCTAGAGGCTACTTAAGAGAAAATTAGGGCGTTTCTAGAAAAGGCTGACACAACGTTCAATTTCTTTTCTAATCATTCAAGAGTGTGAGACAAGAAATCAGTTGTTTCGTTTCCAATGTTGATACAACAGAGGCATCAATTAGTCTCACTTAGGTAAGAGGTTAAGTGCAGCTTTCAATATGGAGGTAACCTTGATAGCAAGCTAACCTAAGCGAACCCATGGCGCCTCGGTCTTCCAATTCTCATTTCTACTCCATAAACGGCTGGAATCTCGAAGATCGTTCGCAAATAACTCCACAAAAGCTTCAATCTATAAAATTCATATACCACCTTGACCACAATGTTTTCACAATTAATACAGGTTGCATGCTTCTGTTTCTACCTACTTCTATTTTCTCCACGAATTAATCTCGAAGAAGGTACCATTGCACAGACACCGAAACAGGTAGCTCCATGCGTAAACCGAGATTAAGGCAACAAAACGGGGATTACGGTCGAGTACAAAACGACTTTTCTCGAATCACACACACACAGTGTGTATCCTCTTTGAAATACTCGACCGGCGAATACTGCGCATTCCGAAATAACGCAGACAAAAAATGCAGCGCTACGCGATGCAAGAGATGCTTTGCATTTCATTAATGCGAAAGACCTCCGCGTGGAATGTACGGAAAGAACGAGCGTGGAATTCGGCCTTCGGTCAGAGAATCAGCTTTCGTTATGGAAAAAGACGAGAGAAAAGGAGAAGAGAGAGAGAGAGAGAAATGAAGAAAAAAAAATGGGACTCCGAAGAAGGCAGAAGTGATAAGGTGCAAACGGGTACGCGGAGGTCGGCTTCCATTTTCTCGTAAGGCAAAGTGGTGTAGCCAGTGGTGTGTCGCGGAGGATTCTACAGAGGCTGCTGCGCGCGTTGCATGATAGAAGCTATCGTGGTTTAACAACGATGCTCGCGAGATAGCGATGGAAATTGCGGGGAGCGTGCAACATGTAGTCGATCGAGGTAACAGCCCGCTTTGTGAAGCGGAAATCCAGGCAACACTCCGCTCTGCCTCGTTACACTCTCGTGCAACCTGGATCGGTTTTCTAATTTGACAGTTCTTCTTTCGAAATTTCCTGAAGATATGGTACGCGAGAAGTGGGTTAACACGTTCGCTGCCGTTGACGCAGCGTGTGCGGCGCAGAGTGGACTGCACAGCGCGACGTGCTGCCGATTTTCTGGTGGCAGCGAAATTTGTTTGACATGTTTGAAATTTCAAATGACACTTCATTTTTCTAATTATCTTCACTTTTACGCGTAATTTGAATGGTTTCAAAAAGATGGAAGAAAAATTTGTTGTTAATTGCAGTTTCAAGGGGTGAAAATAGCCGTCAAAGTTGGAGGTGTAATAGCGAATGTATTTAATCTGATACCTCGAAAACTATTATAGACAGGGAAATAGTGTAGATTGATGAATTTCGTATTCTTCAGCAAGAAATTTAAAAAATACAAAAATAACTTAGAACAAGTATGTGAATTACTCCCATATTTGAAGATTTTCACCTCTTCAACGTGAAGCATTGCCGATAAAAAGAAACGTGTCAAATATTTTTTTTATAAACACCCATACGTCAAAGTTTCATCGATATCTCTGATCACCACGTGAAAAATCTCTCCTCCAAGTGAAACTTAGCTCTACAAGTGCTTCTTAACGTATTGTCACGACCATTCAACCGGTGATCGAATAGAGTAGAGGCTGTTCATCAACGAAAATCAGGCCTCAACGCGGCGAACGCCAGAACAACAAGTATTTATAACTTCGAACAGGAATCTGAGTCCGGAGAAATTATAAATCATCAATCCTCGCCGGAGAGATTAACCGAAGGAGAAGAAGAAGAAGAGGAGGAGGAGGAAGAGTAAGAAAAAGAAGAAGAAGAAGGAGAAGGAGAAGAGTCTGAAGTACCGCGTGGCACGACGACAAAGACGATGTAAATCTAAAATCTACTCGGGCCCGACATCGTGGCCCGATCCACTGAAACACATCCAGCACCGTTCAAATCCCAGCTCCCCATTGACACGGCCGACAAAAGAAGAGAGGAGGTTCATAAATAACCCGGCCAGTTTATCGTGCCTATTATGCAATTACGATTGCATCTTTCAAGCCTAGGTGGTCCACGGTCTCAAGATCTTCTGTTCGAGCCAACGAGATAGTGTGTCTCTTAAAAAGTTGTCGTTGTTTCGATCACTTGTACACTTGGCTAACCGTTTCGCCCTGTCTTCTCATGCTTTTCCTTTTTCTTTCTCCCACCTTCTAAACGCTTCCATCTTACCATTTTCCACGCGTGAAACTCTTCTCAGTGAAATCCTTCCGCCACTCGATCTAACTTCCGCGATGGTTCACTTCCAACCAGAACGTCCGCCGAATGTTTCGTTACGAAAGCCACGCGTGACGTCGCGGTTCGATAAGCCGGCCGTTGTGTAATTGATAATTGGGGAACGGAGAGGCAAGTGGAGCAGATGGTAGACTAGCTTGTGAAAAAAAGAAGGTTCGCCTGTGTTGGTGTCTCTTCTAGCACGTCTCTGTGTCTTAGCTGTCCTTTGACGGCGCTGCTGAAGTGTCTTTTTTCACGCGGATCTGGCTAACTAATTCTGTAACACTTGCAACGCTTAAAATGTTGCACTAGAGTGTTGCAAAACAGCGATCTATGTAGTATATCTCTCTTGAACACCTAACACCAGCGACACGTTCCATGTAATCGAAGATTTCCAAGGACGTTGGTAAAGCTGCATCTCAAGGACGCGATATTACAAAACCCTTAGAGTATCCTCGAGATCACGTCACCGTCTAAATCTGCAACGCGGAATGCCACGCAGTATACTATTTACTTTTTTGCGCGTTCCCGAGGTGTCAGGAGGTTCCTCTGGTCCGCGATTAGAGGATCAGGTCGATCCACTGGCTCCCGGCCAGTCGTAGCCAGGGAGTTTCGCGAAAAGTCTAGCCTCGGTGGGTCGTGTGCGCGCGATTTAAATTTATCTAGGCGTGTTTTGCGTCATTCAGCCCCTGATTTGTGACCTTTCGGTGCTTTCGCAGCTGGCGGCCGATCGCCTAGCCGGCCAAAGATCGCAAAATCAACGACCTGTCGACATTCCTGGACGAGGAGGAGCGTCAACGACGATTCGCCTCGATCCTGTCGCTACAGCGATCCACCTGTTACCGTACGTCGCCTCTCTGTTAAGCCTGGCGCGCAGGAAACCCGGATCTATTTCCACTGATAAACAGCTGACACGTACGAAACAGTCTCGGCTCGTCCCGCTGAAAATTCCGGCCGAGCAATCATTTTCAAAGGGACCTGCTCTCTATTTATGAGCCGTGACGACCAGGCCTGAGCTTCTTCTAGAGGATTCGTAGAGTTGATCCATTTTGCGGATACTTGCGGCTGCTGTGGAGTCGAGCGAGAGATTGGTGGGAATAGAACGACGAGTGATAATGTGTCGTTGTTTTGAGAGGTTAACGGTTCATTTCTGGTAGAAGTTGTGACACTATGTACGATGATAACTCTAACTTCGTGTACTAGCGTTTCGGGAAACATGGACTGAACTAGTAGATCATTTTCTAAGTAGATTTTTCTGCTGGAAAAAATGGTCTCGAAATCTGAGAACCGTTTCTAATCAAATTAGACCGTTTCAGGTGTACGCGTGGAGCGGACAGTTATAAATAGATCGAAAAACTATTGCTTTTCAATCCGCGTAGCGTGGTGAGAGGTTTCTAAAGAGAGAGAGAGAGAGAAAGGAGGAGCGTGTGAAGAGATGCGGTTAAAACGAAGGAAGGAACGTGAAAGAGGGTTGAAGGAGGAAACGAAGCTCGATCCCTGAGCGAGCGAGAGAGGGTGAGAGAACGACGGGTTCTCTCTCCGGGCGAAGCTTTTATGCCGAAGTTTGCGCGCCGGCCGCCTCGTGGATCATTTGTTATCTTCCACGAGAAAGCTCCCCGACGCAAATAGGTTTGTTTCTGGCCGCTTTAAACGCTTCACAATAATCCACACGAACCCAAATTCAATTAACGCCTCTCTCTCTCTCTCTCTTTCTCTTTCTCTCGCCGCCGCCGCCAGCTCTGCCAACCCCCGCCGTTTCTGCACTTTGTACACGTTGACAGGCAACGAAAGTCGCGCGCGACGCTCTCCTTCTTTTCGTCTCTTTTATAAGCGGCTGCGGAATATTGACGTACGTGCCCGGAATTCTTCACGACCTTGAACGATTTGCAACTACCTTAGCGCCGCGGCGCCTCCGCAGATCTCTCTACCATCTTAAATTGCACCATTTTCACCGATAGTATACTCATTGCACGAACCGACACGTGCACCGTTTACCTCTGAAATCAAACGTTACTCTCGCAAAGTGTGTATATACACACTTTGCTCGTCGTTGCTATCTTTGAATCTGTTGCAACGTTAAATCGTAGCAACTCGTCCCAAAATTAGCCGCGGATCGCTGCGGGTCATTCAGCTCCGCGGCACAACGGAATCGAGAATAACACATTACGCGGACACACCGCGGGGATTGAATTCACGCGCGGGCAACAAACTGTCCTGCGGCCAACAGGGGTGACTACTTTTTTCGGCGAGAGGGAGAGTGGATTGAAGAGAAGGAAAAACGGCGGGGAGAACGCAGAACAGGAGGAAGAAGATGGCCACGAGAACGAGGGGGGAATTTGTGTGTCGGTGTGCACACGTGTGTATACGTGGGGGAGAAGAGAAGACGTGGCGGCTACAGAGAGAAGAGACGACGGAACGGGATTGAGGAAGAATGGGGAATAGTGGGTACGCGTCTCCATCCATCAGGCAACGGTCCGATCGGTCGACACACGCGACTCGAACCTACGGACAACCACCGAATGCATTATCTTCCGTTCCGTTTCGCAGTAAACCGGCTATCCCCGATGCCTTTTCGATAATCAGAGCGTTTAGGCCTCTTTATGCATTCGTCGAATAACGTATGGCTCGCCGTTCCAACGATACTGATGTCACTGTCCTTGCCTTTCAACGTTTCTGCTCCTTCTGTCTGCTCCTACTTCTCTGCCTTATACGTGATCCGTGCATGCCTCGCGTCCTGGATCGACTATGGGCGGAAAGTATGCCCTCGGAATTTCACCGAACAGGTTTTCGAGGTTAGGAACCTCCGACGTATTTAGCGGTGGGAATATTTGAAGAGATAATTTTACGAGTGCTACGTACACTTCGAGTTTCTTCCATGTGTACAGGGTGGTCCGATTTCTTCCGAGCAAGCTAAGTATAAGTAAGAAGAAAATTTGGATAGATACAGGTCGTTTGAGGCTTCGTCGGAATGTCGCAACGAAAGTGCAAAATATAAAGGAAATTGATACAAAATAACGGTAGAATTGGCTAACAACTCGTATGAACAAACTACATATTCACATCGCTGATCTATTCTTATTCCGTGTCTTCAAACGACCCACGTTTATCCAACATTGTTTCCTTATCTATGCCCATAGAACAAAGTTTGATCAGAAAAAACTAGGACACCCGGTACATAAGACAATCCCGTCGTCTCGAATTGGCTAACTTACCGCGACGAGGACACCGGTACAGCAATACAGAAATTTTCAACAATTAATCGGCAATGATCGTTCGAACTCTGGCCCACGACACGTCCCACTCACACTCGCACACACTCTCGCGTGCACTCACACACACTCACGTCTCAGGCAACGTTCCTGCCGCCTGGAAAATTAATGACTTACCTTCACCGGGAACAATACAGTCAGCTGCGACTCTTTACGTGTCTGTGAGTAGCGCGCTGCGATGCTAAAGCTCTCTCTCTCTCTCTGTTGCCTAAGGTCGAACAAAAACACACAAACGTGTCGTGCGGGGGTTGGATGCGTGTGGATCGATTTATTTTTCAGCGGGTGAAAGAATGCGAACGGTACGAGTTTTCGGCGGACTGCGTTTCTCGCCTAATCCGTTCGACGCCTGTGCGCCTCTTCTTCTTGGCGCGCGACGAGGATGTCGCGCGCAATTTGCCACGGTCTCGCTGGATTATCGTGCTTTATGCGTCCTCCTACTTCCCTCCCCTTGATGGCGCATTGTTGGCCGTTCCTACACTTCCCTATCTCTACGATTTTAGTACGACGGACCGTATTTTCGTCGGCGACGCCGTTCCTCTTGCCTCGTAGCCAAAGCAGAACGGGCTCCGTCGAGCTTAACCTCCGCGGATTCTCGCTGCGCAGCGCTACGCCGTGGATACTTATCGTTACGCGGAAATTATGAGCGTTTTCGCGGTAACCAAAGCGTAGGTGTGACAGGTTCGCGATTCTAATTTCATCTCGTTGGCAAAAGTGCGCCCGATAGTTTCGGCAACATAGTCGCGTTTTCGAAGGGAACGTAACGAAGTGGGTATTAACCAGTTGTCTTGGAATAATAAAGTAGACGCGTGTCGGAAATTGTGGTGAACGCGCGACACAAGTAGTTACACCGACGTTCATAAGTATTGGGATACGGAAAGCGCTAGAGATAGCGTCGCTTGTCAGTAAAAATAAATTTTGTTGCATACTACGTCTAGATCTGGACGTCTTACGATCTCGTTTGAATTATCACGTCGCAACGACGTATAAAAGTCACGTAATCTTGATTTGTTGCATCGGACGTCGGTCTTTTGGACATCTTCAAGCTTCTACTCGACGTCTGTGTGCCATTTCGGATACCAAATAATTTGTTTAGAATCTTGATAATCTTGCATTTACCATCTAGGTTTGTTTCACACTTGCTAACTGCCCTGAATCACGTTTCACTTCCAACTGTAGTTGTGACATACAAATCTGAGAATCGGCGATATTTCCGCGGTATTAAAAAATAAATACTCGAGTGTTTAACGCGTCTTTAGGACATCTTCAGGACGTCTCTTTTATCTGGGATACTCTACAATTTTTTCAAATTCTTCGTAATTTTGCAACGACCGTTTAGGTTTGCTTCACACTGAGCAACAGCCCCGACACTTCTAAACTGGAGTGAAAGATTCATTTCAGTTCCCACAATAGCTCCGACATGCGAATCTGAGAATCCCCGATATTTTCGCGGTATGAGAAAAATGAACGCTCGCCCAAGTGTTTAACGAGAGCGGAATTTTTATCAGAGCAGAGCCTCTAGAGGCGATATTTCCGTGAAGTCCATTAGGACGATCGCTGGTAGCGGCATCTGCTTCGCGTTTTCCATGCGTGTACTCGCAGATAAATATCATCGGAAACGCATCTCTGTTTGAAAGACGGTCGCGGTTCCCGTCCTCTATGAATCATGCAGTACCGATGTTTTAGGTCAGCTTGTTCCTCTTAGGAGGCTGTCGGTTTTGATCGGCCATGGCGTTCCTCCTGGTTACCCTAGCTCGGGTGGTGGCTCGAGCCTCTCCGAGAAACAGCTCGTCGTGATACGTAAGCCTCTCGCGAGCATTTATTTATGGTCCTGGATCGCTAGGGTGTACGTGGAACCGCCTCTACACACAACCATAATGCTCATCGCGGCGAGCGTCGCCCATCGAATGAACCTATGCCTCCGCTTAATTCCGATCCCGTTCGTTTTAGAAAGGTCGATTCTGTGGATCGAGCTGGAGATGCTTGCACCCAACTACGAATTATACGACGTTATTAAAAGTGGAGTAACATCTGATAGGTGTCGAATTTTTTCTGCCATTTTTACTCGGTTCTCGATGGGTGTCGTCGTTGATCTTCGAAGGCTGCAGAGTGGATGAATTTCAAGTAGATTAACCACTGTGATACCTCCTATCTACTCTGGGTATTTAAATTATTTTCGAACATTTTTGCGGAATTGTCAAGCGTTTTTCATGTAACGACGCTTCGCGGTAATGACAATTGGCAGAATATGACAAGTGGAACTAACGATAATTTGACGCAACTCGCAGCGCGGAGAGAACTGTTATGCAACTGTAATAACTATAAAACGACTCTGCGAGAGAACTCTTAAACGACAGTCTTCGACGACTCTGGAACCACTCGCTGCTCTGTCCGCAACAGAGATTCATTTTTACTCGAACATTCATCTTCGATACCGTAATTCCTGGACAAATTGGAGCAGTCCGTCTTTTAGCAGAAAAAGGAGAGGATAAAAGGCACGAAAGTGTTTTTCAGCGGAACGGCTGCCGCTTTCCCCGTGGGCGACGTTTAGAAATCTTATCCGAACGGTAAGAACCCTCGGAAGAATTCACAGTAGTATGTAAACCTCACGCAAGCATTTATTTATGGTCTCGGGTCACCGGCTGTGCACTGGGGCCGCCTCTACCGCGCACTTTACAGAACATATTTTACACCGAGCCATCAGCCGTGGAATAAAGCTGTTTCCTACTTAATTCCGCCTTCCACTTTGATCCATGGACGCGGAGAGCGCCTGTTAATTGACGCTGCACCGAGCGATAATTGGCGAACACCGGCTATCTGACATCATTCGGTGCACTTTGCTTCGTCTGGCCTCCCTCAGTCGCGTTTCCAATCCAGAAAATCTCCATGCAGACTGGCGAAACACCCTGAACGCGTGATTTACGCGTCTCTTTGATTTCAACGCCCCAATTGCGGTAACCGCGAATTGCCGCGTTCAGTTCACACGATGTACGGTGGATTGACGGTGAAATCGGTAGGTAAGATAATCGACAGAAATCTGGGAAGATTAGGGGACAAGGTTGACCTTAATTTTGATTCATTTTTAATCAAAAAATTTTACCCTGAGTGTCGCTACTTAACCCTTCCATTGCTATCAGCGCCTATAGAAAATTTGATCGCATTCTACTGTGCGAGCCTTTTGGTGCACTTCCACCTTAATGTAATACTTCATTTTATCGTCCACGTTAATTTAATAAATCGGATTTTGAAACAAATTTTGCTGGATTTTTGAATGGATTAACGCTTCACTGTACAACCTCGCTGTATTTCTTCCATCGACTGTACCAAAACTAACGTACAACCGAACCGAACTGAACAAACTCTAAAAGAGATAGAGTAAAACGAACGATCGAGGTGAACTGAACGTAGAACCACAAAGGGTTAATGTCCAGCGAGGTATTACCACGGATTAAAGCGAACCCTAACGCAATCCTCCTGATCACTCTACCCCGTGACAATCATAAATCTCTCCCCAGAGGTACGCCAAAGAAGCAACCACATACCGAGGTAAATTTCCCCCTTTTTGCCACACCAGATGACCAACATTCGCGAGAAAAATGGCCGCTACAATGCGCCACGGTGTTCTCTCGCAGCTTCGATCTTGACTACGTGTCTCGTACGTACACGGTCCAGAAATAGTCGCTGGGGGGTGTAAGCCGGTGCAAGCTGAGCGTGATTCCGCGCGCGGCGAACCGCGTACCCTCGCGCGGATTGAAATATCCGATGGGATAATTAAGCCACGCTTCACTCTTCCGAGGTCGTGCACCGTTGAACGTTGAATAAATAAATCCTGTTGAAACACGCGAGTCCGTTGTAAGCGACGAATTATGCAAAGTTTTTCCGCCATGTGCGTGGTTTTTCCTTCTCGCTGATTCCCCCACGGGCGCACACCACCGCTTCTGACCAGACCGAACGGCGGATGGGAAATTTATGTGGCCGGTAAATTGTTACACGAACGTTAATGTGCCGTGTCATAGAGAACCGTAGGTGCTAACGAATCGCGTCGAACGATTCTAGCTCGTTCTTTAACCGCTCGGATCCGTTAATGGTGGACGATTTGCACGCGCGTTACCGTTTCTCTGTTCGGTGATTAGCGTTCCCCGGGCCATTTTCAACGCGATTGCCTCTCACCACGTACACTACTTAGATGAGTCGTTAACTTCTCTCTCGCCGTCTCTTCGTACTCCGCTCTATCTCGATGTGAAAGAATATTTCGCGGAGGAGGTTAGAAACTCCGCGATGTACTCGACGTCTACGACTACATTATCTAGATATTTCACATGCCTGTCCCCGGAAACACTCGTTCGACGTTCATTAACCTGTGTCATCCTTTCCCTAGGAACCCTAAAATTGACCGATTTTACCATCCCCACTAACTTTCGAAACCTGCGCCATTTTTGTGCCGTTAGAGTTCAGTTTTAAGAACGTCGAACCTTGTGAATCACTGTATACGGTGTCCAAATAAATATTAATCTCTCTCAACTATTCTGTCCTAATTTTTGGTGTAACAGAACCATTTCAGCGGTATGAAAATCCATTTCCACCATCTGCACTCTTAAGCTACCTTAATTTTCGAAACCTTCGCCATTTCTCCGCCGTTAGAGTTCAGTTTCCTAAGCGTCAATATGCCCGTACCACTGTATAGAGTGTCCACAAAAATATTAAACTCTCTCAATTATTCTGTTCCAATTTTCCAGCGCAATAGAGCCGTTGCAACGCTATTGAAATGTCAAGAAATTTAAAGTTACGTCTCTAGGATAGACTATTCGAACGGTGAAGATAGTTATGTCTCTCGCCACGTAGAACTCCGTCTTCATGGACGTCTTGATACGCTCGACCTACTCCTTGCTTAGCCGTGAATGTCACCGTGACCAATCTTTCTCCGTGCAGCTGACTTATACGTTCCTTTTTATCACGCATCAAACCGCCACCGTTTCCCCTCCGTGTTAACGTACCGCGCACTTTAATTTCCTCTCTGTCCCTCTCTTAACACACCTTTCTTATCACGTGTGTGTTTTTTAACCGGCGGAAAACGCGTTTGCCACAGGTGTTGCGAAAGCTTTTATCTGTCCGTGGTTATCGTGATTCTTCGACATATTTTGGCTGACCGGTGGCTAGCCTGCCGCGTTTTTCTTAATCGTTCGCAGGAGGGAATTTATCGGCAACTCGCGTTGCTCGGTTAATCAACGATAATGCCCCGGCGTACCATTAGACTTGGATTTCTTTCGAGTTAAGCGTACGTATCCGGTGTCGCGTGAAGTATGATGTTCGATCGAAGTTTTCACGTCGACAGGGACAGGTGCACGGTATTTATGTAAAATAAGCGTTCGTCGTGGTAGCTAGCAAACGTTCCAGGCTATATCTGATTAATCGATCGACGCCTCGATTGATTCTCCGCGAGGTTCCTCGAGTGTGACGATCGAGAGATTAGCGCGGAGAATAGTTGACCGTGCGGAAACAGAAAATAACACGGCAACCGCTGGTATATATTTACGCGTGTTGCATCGGGAACGGTTCTCGATGTGAATTCGTCCAAGTTGATTGGCAGATACAATTATTACAGTCAAATTATCGTGATCTACCGTGCCACTTTTCTTTTCAGAGATAAATTAGAAATTCTAAGAGTTAAAGCAGCAATTGGTAAATTCGAACGATCGATCAACAGTGACAAGAAAACACCCGATATTTCTCATCCTCGACAAATAATCCTCCGATTTCAGCAATTGCCGGAGAAGTTCCTTTTGCTACAGAAAGTTGGCCGATCGATCAATAACTCTGAGAAGCAATAGCAATAACGGCAACGTTAATTTCGCGAGATTTGGAGATCGATCAACGAAAGAGAAGCAGCACCCGATGTGGAAACCTCGGGAACTAGCGTAAATTGCACGAGAGTTCGATCCACAGCGTCGGGTAAAGTGTTCGATCGTACATTTTAAAACGGTGATGCAAATGCAGAGGGAACCGTTGATCCCGTGTGATTTATACGCGACCAGACCTCCGTACACGTGTCTATTATACCTGGATGCCGTACGTGACTCGGCTGGCCGTGAATCGGAACGTCGCGACGCTCGATCGTTCCCTCGAATCACCTTAATTTCGAGAAATTGATCGTTGCACAATGTTTAAGAAATTTTTCTCGTCGATATTCGTTGCAAACCCTTTCTCTGAATACTAAAAATATTCCAGAGAGGAGAGTGTAAGTGAAGTGAAGCGTTGCAATGAAATTTTCTCTATTTGAATCTTTGAACAATTTTTGCAAAATTTTATAGATTAATATTCGTTGCAAACCCTTTCTCTGAATACTAAAGATACTTTAGAAACGAAAGTGTAACGTGAAGTGAAGTTTTTCTCTATTTCAATCGTTAAACAATTTTTGAATTTTTGCAAACCCTTTCTCTGTATACTAAAGATATTCCAGAGAGGAGAGTGTAACGTGAAGTGTAGCGTTGCAATGAAATTTTTTCTAATTGAATCGTCGAACAATTTTTGCAAAAGATATACACCAATGTTCTCTAGAAGAAGAAAAAAATAGAATCGTTAAAGTTGCAATAATACTAATGTCGAGACATTTAAATGGAGCGAAGTGTTGCAACGCCTCGGGTGTTGCAACGAATTTTTTCCCATTCGAAATAGGTGAAAGGGTGAAGTTATTAGAATTACCCGGAACGCTGGCTAATGTGTCTCACCGCAAAATTAGAGGCGTTTTAAACGGCTCTACGAACGCGTGAATGCGGGCTATTGAGGTTAGAGTAGCTAGAGCGCAGTAGAGGGGTAAAAATGGTCGGTGATATTCGCATAAATAATAGGGAGGGAAGCTGCGGTGTGAGCCAGGTAGGATTGTAAGACGATGTTACGCCTGGAGGACACGTTAAATTGTTGCCGATATCGTGAGTCAATAATACGCAGCGTGCGTCCCCGCAATGATCATTGTGGTACGGTTGTTCCGGTGCTCGTGTCGTATCAAACCCCAAGACGCACGAACAGACGCCATTCAAGAGCAGGCCATAAATTTCCTGGGGAGCGAAACACTGTTTTTTTACAATCGCTCGTCCGGCCTGGACCGGCGGCGAATGCCCCGTTTCATACGAGCCTCGGATTCCTCGCCGGCCTTTTTATCCTTCTTGTTTAAATAGCTACTAATACGTAGACAATTTGTCGGGGAGGGAGAGCAAGAAAGGTATCTGCAGCTCGTTAGAATCTTCGAGATTAACTTCAGCGTTATTTCAGATTTTCCAGGCGATCTCGAAATATTGACAAATTTCGCGACAATTTATGCGTTAATTTGTGCACCTACTCTAAAGGAATACATACACTACCGGCCAAAAGTTTGGAATCTCCTCCCAGTTTTCGTCAGTACCGAATCTGCTACTAATTTTTCATAGACTTGATATTGATACTGCGGAGATAAATAGCGAATTGTCTCATATCGATTGATTTGAACGATACAAAATTTGTTAAAAAGTTCTTAAAGCTGCTGACTTCTTTCTGCGAATTTTTGTGTCACTTGCAATGCACAGTGATTCCAAACTTCTGGCCGGTTTTCTTTTTCCTTTTATTTCATTAACAATCGGGTGATGTTTTCAGCATCTCTTAAAGTGTAACGAGAATTCGTCCATTGTGGTTAAAATTTAATTTAAATATCGTTTACACTTGTTGAGGAAAAGGTGTGCGAAGTTTGAAAATGTTAATTTTTCGTTGACGAAAAATTCGCAACAATTTGGAATGAATTTCAGACCACGCAGTCACACGCAGAAAATGCTGCAAAAATTGTCTAATCGTCTGATTTGAATCAATTTTACGTCACTCTAAAGAGCACACTTCTGGCGAAACCCAAGCTCAATCTGAGATTCATCGTGCGCTTGGCAAACATGGCCCCCGAAATCCCCACCCTTCTCCCGGAATATAAGCACAGATACGGCCTGAATGGGCCACATGAAGATGCAATCGAGAGAGAAAGACGTGGATTTTCCGGGGACTTTTGCCGCAAGGAAAAGCAGGGAACGCGTGTAGCGTGGCGGGGGGCCGGCCGAGCCATTCAGCGGCAGCTCGTAAATTTTCAGGAGCGGGAATCCTCCTTCGGGGAGGGGTTTGCCGGGGCCGAAAGAGAGCGACTGCAGGAGCATAAGGATCAAGGATCCCCGTGGCGAGCGGGCCACGCAGCAACAGGCGGCCCACTTCGCTCCCGGCACACATCCATTACCCCATCGGCTCATCCCGTTTGCGCTAGCTGCTTGCAATGAAAATTTATGTCCTAATAAGTGATTTGTACCCGCGCTTCCAGTCTCCTTGCCCGCGCCTCGCCCCAAATTGGACGCCCTTTCAGCTTATACGCTTCCAAGAAGAGGGCGTCCTCCGCAGATTATGCCTATGCTTATAGCGTTACGCCCTCTTCAGTCTCGTTAGAAATACAGATTTTTTGGGAGCGATTTGGAATTTTGAGAATTGGTGATTATTCTTAGCGGAAGCTTTCTGTTTGAGTGATTTGGAAAAGAAGAGAGCGTCCTGCAGAGATTATGCTTATTGTTAGTTAGCGTTACGCCCTCTTGAGTGCTTTTAGATTAATTTTGAATTTTGGAAATTGGAAATTTCTCATGCTGAAAGTCAGAATTGCATATTTTACGTGATTTCTGCTGAGTGATTACGAGAAGAAGAGAGCGTCCTCCAGAGATTATGCTTATTGTTAGTTAGCGTTACGCCCTCTTGAGTGCTTTTGGAATAATTTTGAATTTTGGAAATTGGAAATTTCTCATGCTGAAAGTCAGAATTGCATATTTTACGTGATTTCTGCTGAGTGATTACGAGAAGAAGAGAGCGTCCTGCAGAGATTATGCTTATAACTATGCTTGGTAATTTTTAAAAATTTTCAGAGCAATCTGAATCTCTCGAAATTGAGAATTACTCCTGCCGGAAGTTAGAATCCTCAATTTGGTGTGATTTCTGCTGAGTGATTTCGAACGAAAGAGAGCGTCCTCTAATATCTAATGTTGAACATTTTTCAGAGCAATCTGCATCTTTCGAAATTAATAATCACTCCCGCTAGAAATTAGAATGATCAATTTTATGAGATTTCGAATAGAAGAGAGCGTCCTCTAATAATATTAAACATTTTTCAAACTGAAACCAAGCTGTCGCAGCAGATTTCGCGTAATTTCCAAAACAATCCATAAAATTTCTCAGTCGCAACTTCGAAACACTCGACACAACAACAACATTCTAGAAAGTTACACGTAGATTAAGAATGTCTTCGTTGAATACGCTCATCCTTATCCAAGATCGTTAAACGTCCGCTAGATAAAAACTCCGTGAAGTAGCAATCTCGTAGGGTAAATTAAGTATTGTTAACCGGTCGTGTACAAAGTTCGATCCCCGGTTACGGAAAAATATCAACGATGGGAAAGAAAGAAAGAGAGAGAGAGAGAGAGAGAGAGAAACGCAAACTTGTGTGTAACGTTAACACGGAACTAGCTGTATATTTGACAGGGTATTGCTCATGCATGCTGATTGATTAATGCATACTAATGAAAAGAATTTTTGTTGTTACTAAAATGAAATATGCGACGCGACCGGGAAAACCAGTTCCACCGCCTAGCGTTCCCCCGTGTTAGTTTCGCCTGTTAGCCATGGTAATCGCGGAGGATGCGCGTATACTACACGTTCAAGCGCCTCTCATCATCATGCGTGGCCGGCACCGTCCGCCTCGAGGTGCCCTCGAACGCGGAACGATCTTCCGCGCTTGTTAATTTGCTATTAGGAGACCGTGGAAAAAGTCGATCGAGCCCTCTCATCTCTCGACAATTCCATTCACCACCTTTAATCTCAGGTTAAACGCGAAATTACCATTTTTCAACAGAGATACCCACATACCATCATTTTCTCCTGAATTTTAAGCAGAATTTCGAAATTTCTCTATTTTCATCTCT
>NW_017100358.1:608944-638353 GCF_001263275.1 Habropoda laboriosa
TAACGGACCACAAAAGGTGAGACTAGAGCGAAGAGAGGAATTACCTTGACCCAAACGCGAGTCGAACAGCGATCAATCGCAAAATGCTGTTTATTGCAATCGACCAAACAAACATACCCCCAAACAGCAGTATTATCCCCTCGTTATCCGTCGTTTTTCCAATTTGAACCAGCTGCAAAACACCCAACCGAGCCAACACACGTCGAGACAACGAGGAGATCCGCTGTATGGGGAACCGTTTTGAATTGCCACCGAGCGAGAGAAGATCGAAAGAATGGTACAACCTTCTCGCGGTCCTTATTTATGGCGAAATGATTGACCCGTGATTACGGGCTGCACGAATGCTCGATCTTTCGGCTCGGTGAATGGCGAACGTTCGCGGTCAGAGAGACACTGGAATCGCCGGGTCGGATCTGAAGTCACGTACGAACGTTTGTTCTCGAGCGGTAAGAATCGCTTCTGATGAGAGTTTCAGGCTGGATTAAATGATTTGACGCGGTGTATTGTGTGTGTGTGTGTAGTATGCTCGAAGGGAAGTTGCGTAATTGGGATGGAATGTGTATCCAACGCGAGTAGATTTTCTTGTCTATTTTTAATTATACACACCGCATATTATACGGCAAGTGTCTATTTATAAATTCTAACGGGGTACGCGTAGAGAGACGAGTGAATTTTCAGGTGTGTGAGAAAACGACGGTGTTCGCTGATTAATCGCGGAAAGAAAAGGGAGAAAGTCGGAGGAATTAAAAAGTTGCCGGTGGATCCGGCGAGACTTTCATGAAAGCGGCCGCTTACGGATGCGCCTCTTTCCACGCCATTTTCTATCGATACTGTTTCCGTCCGAGGGAACATCCTCAGGTCCAGTCCGCGACTTTCTCGACGCTGCCTCCGTGAAATTTTGCCGCCGAAACTCTTCGCTCTCTTTGCTCCTTCGGTTCAATTTATTCCGGTACGTTGACACGGAAACGCGTGGTCTTTACAATCCTCTGGAAGAATTTTACGGTTCAAGCGTATACTTAAAAACAAACGCCTCCTTCGGCGCTTCCCCTTCGAGAATTATTAGTTTGTAATGTATTCTATAATAATAACAGTAAATCACTTACACGTTTTTATCTGATCTGAAGTAGCAATTTAGCGTAATAAGTAACAGATACCGATATAATAACCAAGAGAATCTTTCTCAGAATTGAGAAAAAACACTAGGTATACACTAAGTCGCCTGTCTTCGTCTCTCTCTGTAATTACAGTGGATAACTTCACATCCGAGTTTTTCATGCGAAACTTCGTCGGACCGTGAAACCTTCAACACCTCCTGTCGCGACCACCACTCCAATTATCCTCATCTAAATAATCGCGAGCGTGTTCCATTGGTGTTGCAGGTGAAAAGGAGAAAGGACGCACGTCAAACGCGGATATTCCACAGACGTCGAAATAAACGCGGCGATATCATCGATTATCGTGGCACCAAAGCAGAAAAGAAAAGGCTTACGGAGGAGCACTTCGGTGCTTATTTATGAGAGAACGATCGGTCTGTAATTACGCGAGGCCACCTTCCGGCTGGCTCGCCGAATCGTTCACCGCCAGGCAAAAATAATTGCGCGATCGGTCTCGATGGACGATAACTGGTCGCGCGAGGCCCTTTAACCACCGATCGAACGGTTCTTAGTAGTACGTGAAAAGTGTGTGCGTAGTGGAGTTCTTGCTAGCCGGATATCCGAGTATTTGAAGGCGAAATTTCAGTCTGAGTAGTCGAGTATCCAGACTTGTATTCGATTTTCTTTGGTAGGTACTCGAATGTGAAGCTTTTCTTATACAGATTCGGAGTTTATTCGCTAGTTACCGAAATGTGAAGCTTTTTTAATCCGGATTTGAGTTTTTTTTGTTCATTACTCAAATACGAAGGTTTACTTGTCAGGATTGATGGTAATGAAAGCGAGTTTGGATAGAGAATTGAGATAAAAGTGTGCGAAATTTAATACGAATAGGAGACTATTCAACGCTGATATTTACTATTCCACAGACTCGACGCGAATTTAGTATCCAGATATCCGAATTCAAAGCACGCGATTATCCGGATATCCAAATAAAAATCTCGCAATTATCCGGATATCCAAATTCAAAGCGCTCGATTATCCAGATATCCAAATCTAAATCACGCAATTATCCGGATATCCAAATAAAAATCTCGCAATTATCCGGATATCCAAATTCAAAGCGCGCAATTATCCGGATATCCAAATTCAAAGCGCTCGATTATCCGGACATACGAGTAAAAATCGCGTGGCTATCCGGATATCCAAATTCAAATCACGCGATTATGCAGATATCCAAATTCAAATCATGCGATTATCCAGATATCCAAATCTAAATCACGCAATTATCCAGATATCCAAATTCAAAACGCGCAATTATCCGGATATCCAAATTCAAAGCGCGCAATTATCCAGATATCCAAATTCAAATCACGCGATTATCCGGATATCCAATTAAAATTCGCGCGATTATCTAGATATCCAAATTCAAATCACGCGATTATGCAGGTATCCAAATAAAAAACACGCGATTATCCGGATATCCAAATCTAAGTCACGCAATTATCCGGATATCCAAATCTAAGTCACGCAATTATCCGGATATCCAAACCTAAATCACGCAATTATCCAGATATACAAATTCAAATCACGCGATTATCCGGATATCCAATTAAAATTCGCGCGATTATCTAGATATCCAAATCCAAATCACGCGATTATCCGGACACCCGGATCCTAAGGTCCAAATTGAGTAGCTATCCGAGCATTCTACAAAACCAGAAAGACCTCCCACAGAAAAAATACAAGCCTGCATAAAAAACATCTCCATAGGTCCACCATCTCTGACACAATCGCAGAACCACGATAACATCGACGAATCAAGTCATAAAACTACACGACACGAAAATTAGATAAAACAAAATTACCCTCGGAATTCTTTCCATTATAATTCCTCACAGTACTCGCTCGAGTGCTAAAAATTCAAACATCCGCAAATACCGAACAGCAATAAAAGCCCTTTATACACCGTGAACGAAACGTCGTTCGCGGACGATTCGTTTTAGCTTAGGCAAAGAAATCGTCGCGGTCCGGTAGCGAGCGTTTCGCGATCGCTATCGCTCGCCTCTTAACGCTGGCGTGTTCACCGAGCATTAACGCGCGCTACTTCGCTCCTCTCGCCGATTTTCCGCCGGCGACGTGTACCGAATGAATGAAGATTTCAGGGGGAATTCGAACGTGATTTTATGTGTTAATTTTCCTGTTAAGTCTCCTTGGACTTTTTTTTCCAATTCAACGAAGGGGAACGAGCGTCGTTGGGAAAGGACGAGGAACTAGAACTGCTAATTGAACTATCTCGGTTCTTTCAATTATATTCCCGTATGTATCGAGAATGAGTAACGAGGTGTTTCAAAGTTTTCATAACTACCAGGCTGTTTTGCAAATTTATCAGCTAACTTGTTTACTTAATCACCGGGTAGAACTTTTACCGCTGTTTACAATATTCAGATATTCGCATTTTTTTCATGTTCCAGATCTTTCGGTAGGAATTTTCATCTCGACTCGCAACGTTACCAAGTAGCCACGAATCGGAATAAGCGATCGCGACGACGTTTAACGAAAGGGAAATCGAAAATCGCGGGGCTGGCTCTCGTATTATACTCGAGATAATTACGCGTCGAACATGTTGCGGATACCAGGAACGAGGAACTTTAATTGCGTACATCATTTTCTCAGGATACTAATTACGCTGGAAGATCGCTACTTTTAATTCGACAACTTTTCTGTAGGGCACACACACACAGAGCGCCTGTTGGAGGAAGAAGAGAGAGAGAAAGAGAGAGAGAAAAAGGAAGGAACAATTCTTGACGCAGTTTTATCAAACGATGTCATCTCGCCTTTGGCGAACCAGGGGAAGGAACTTTTGATCGAGCAAATTACCCGTCTTGCCAGCGAAACTTACTTGTGCGTGCACGAACATCCCAACATTTGTATGTAATAAAATACCAATTAAACAGGAAAATATCGCGTGGTAGTAATTTACGAGCTGCAACCGGAACTTTCACGCTCCCCATCGCGATACGTCCTTATTCCCGATTGATCTTTCAGGAAATTCAGAGTCGAACGTTCTTCTCGTAACAGTTATTATTACCCTGAAAACAATGCCGCTTTTTCGGTATCGTTTCGACACAGAAATACCAGATATTCCTCGTTTCCTAGGCTAACTATCGTCTCTCGTTTCGAATGCGGAAAACTCGAGAACGAAAACACCGGATTCCTCTTCCGTTTATTTCTCCAGATCGTTCGGTGGAACGTTCGCGTATCAACACAGGCTTCAAAGCGTCGCGACGCTTACGTTCAACAACGCGATCCCTGACGAATCAATTATTTCCCTCTCGACACGACCACGCCACACTTGTCTATTTTCTTACGAGCTGTATTTTCCCTCGCGAGGAATAACGACGCCGCCGTGGCGCTTCCAACAATTGCCACGCTGAAAATCTCGACGTCTATCTCACCTAGTCTTAAACTAGCCGATAATACTTCGTCAACCGCAGTTATATTCGACTACTCGACGAGGTGAATTTTAGGAGACAGCGAACAGCTGGCTTTCGCGACGATTTCGAAGCAAGTGAAACGACACACGCGTCGGAATAGCGTGAATTTTAACGGAGGAACTGGTTCCTGGCCCTTCCTGGTGCAAACGTTTGATTTATGGAACGAAGAAGGGCTTGTAATACCTTTCGACACTGCTCTATGCAGAGTAACGGTGAAACACGAGGGAATTCAGACACTTTTTCTAAATGAAACTGGAAGTGTAGCTAAGCTTCACTTTGTCGGGATACAAGAAGCGACCTTGATGCAAATTTTCCCCGAAAATCCTCGGCCGAACGAGTGAGAAGGTAAAAGACGGACGCAGGAGGCGTACAACGGATCCTTTGCTCTCGGGATCGTTTACAGAAGACACGGCCAGGTCAGAAATCACCTAGCATAATTATCTCGAGCACAATCACCCCTTTGACGTACGGACATTCGTGCAACTGTTGGTGATTTACGGCTCTGCCCTGTGCCTCGGTCCCGTGCATTCCGCGAACCGGGCAACTATCACTGTACTGTCCCGTTTGCGCAATTAAAGTTCGAGTAGGCTTGTCCCAGCAAACGTTCCCTCATCAATGGCCGAAAAATTGCGGGGACACAGAGCTCGGTTTAAAGGGCCTTGCCCCCACGCTGATACTTTGAACAGCTCTTTGATCCGCTTCGGGTGTACTGTAACTGTTCTTCGACTTGCAGTAGAGACACACTGTTCCTCCACGTTCGTCGCTGGATTTCGGGGGAAACTCGGGATTCCGTGTGATCCTAGGCGTCGAATGGCACAGAGAAGAGAGGAAAGGAGCGAGAACGTAAATGGAGGCGTGAGCGCGAGGGAGAGGAAGTCTCTGTGAGGAGAGGCTGAGTAAAGGAGCTTTGGTTTTCGTATCCCGTTTGGGAGGCCCGTCGAATGGGCTTCGGCCTTCGTTCGTGAGAGGCCGGACGCGGTACAGCGAAAGAGAGATGGAAGGAACCTCCGGAGTAACCAAGAGAACGGGCCAAGGAAGAAAGGAAGAAACACAGTGGAGGAGGGTAGAGGAAGAAAGAGAGAGAGCGAGAGAGGACGAAGGAAAGGGCCCCCCGCGCCTTACAATGCAGTCTGATTTATGGCCCGGGCGCACATACATAGAGTTACACACGATATCATAATACCATTAATTCTTCGTCAAATTCCCCGCTGACTGAATCATACTGGCCGCGCAGTAAATCACGCGGGGCGACTAATGTGAACGCGACCAGCGCTCGCTGTCTTATCTCCTTTGAACCACGGGGGCAGGTGGATCCAGTCTCTTGGACTCCGCTGAATTACTCTTGTCCTGGCCTCGACTGGACCCCCTCTTATTTCTCTCTCGCTCGCTCGCTCTTTCGTACTCTTTCTCGATCGTTTCGTTCTTCTTCCTTCGCTGTTCTACGAGAGGTCTAAACTCCCCCCCATCAGCGACGCACTCTATTTGTCTCGTCTCGTTTCCGAGAACGTAAATGGAGGCGTGAGCGCGAGGGAGAGGAAGTCTCTGTGAGGAGAGGCTGAGTATAGGAGCTTTGGTTTTCGTATCCCGTTTGGGAGGCCCGTCGAATGGGCTTCGGCCTTCGTTCGTGAGAGGCCGGACGCGGTACAGCGAAAGAGAGATGGAAGGAACCTCCGGAGTAACCAAGAGAACGGGCCAAGGAAGAAAGGAAGAAACACAGTGGAGGAGGGTAGAGGAAGAAAGAGAGAGAGCGAGAGAGGACGAAGGAAAGGGCCCCCCGCGCCTTACAATGCAGTCTGATTTATGGCCCGGGCGCACATACATAGAGTTACACACGATATCATAATACCATTAATTCTTCGTCAAATTCCCCGCTGACTGAATCATACTGGCCGCGCAGTAAATCACGCGGGGCGACTAATGTGAACGCGACCAGCGCTCGCTGTCTTATCTCCTTTGAACCACGGGGGCAGGTGGATCCAGTCTCTTGGACTCCGCTGAATTACTCTTGTCCTGGCCTCGACTGGACCCCCTCTTATTTCTCTCTCGCTCGCTCGCTCTTTCGTACTCTTTCTCGATCGTTTCGTTCTTCTTCCTTCGCTGTTCTACGAGAGGTCTAAACTCCCCCCCATCAGCGACGCACTCTATTTGTCTCGTCTCGTTTCCGTATTTTTATAGCCGCTGCTCGGTTATCCACGGGAGAATCAACCAGCCGATTTCACGAGGGACTACCGCCACTGTGGCAGCCACTTGTCGGGACAACGTTTACGTAATCGCGGTTTCACACAGATCCAACGTGTGCCACGTTACCTTCTTCTTTCTGCGAGAGAGCAAGTGTGGGTGTTTGACGCTTCGACGGACGTGGGTATTTTTTGGGGGAAAATGGAGGAGATGTTGATGAAGCTCTTGACGTATCTACGTCGATTTTTGACGGTTCTATTGGGATAGCCTACTGAGAAATTTGAGAACAGTGAATTTTTAATTCATTTCTGTCTATTCTAATTCCCTATCGATCACATAAAACATTCGTCCTCCTTGTCAAATCTTCGGCTAATTCTTAACTTCCTCGGTTTCTATCTATTCCACCTTCGCTTTGGAAGATACTGCTAAGAAATCGTAGAAGAACTGTGACAGGTAGCTTCAATAACGTTCAATTAATTTCTGGTTTATTATCAGCTCTTATCAACGTCCATCTCAATTTCGTATCGATCTTATCCATCATCCGTCCACCTCCTCGAGTCTTAAGCTGATTCTCAACTTCCCTGCGCTTTCTATTTATTCTTCCACGTCTGACGTGTAATTCCCACCTATTTCCAAACAACTCGAGCTGTCTTATCGATTGTTCCCCGCTATTCTTACGCGCCGTTTCTCGTCCTCGCGCGTCCGCCATTCCGCGACAACGCGAAACATCTACAAACCGGTCTACAAATTGCTCCGAATTATCCTCCGATAAAAACACCACCCACGAGCTCGCACATACTTAACCCTCCGACACGTCGTTTATGAAAACTGGCAAATTACGCTCGTTCGTTTATTCATGAACTCTCCTCTCGGTAGCCGAATTTAATAACGACATAATTTACACGGCAATTTCCCTAATTCCTCCCCTCCCTCGGTCGTTCGCCGGCGAGAGTATTCTCTAGCATCGCATAAAATATTTCAAACGTGAATGGGAGAAGAAAAGAAGAAGGGAAGAAGAGAACTGACTAATTTGGTCACGGTTTCCCTGTTCGACCATCACACACGAGTGTAGTAGCATGATGTACGAGCGAGGATCGCTATCGCGACGAGTATCGAAATTTATAATCGCTCGGCCAATATATTTCAGCGGTGATTTAGCGGCCGCATTCCAGTTATGACACACTGGCACAAATTTCCACGGACTCTCCTTGTTACAAATCACCAACTTTTACCCGTTTTTTAAGCACCGGTATTTCCCCTCCCGTCGTAAGTTTCCATTATGAATTATCGCCGATCGCGGCGCGGTCCGACGCCGCGATTTACGGCCTAAACTGAGCCAACGCAACGCACGTTGAGTTCCTCGTAGGTTTTCACGAACCTTCACATTACAGCCTACGTACGTCCGGTGTAATTCGTTTACGGCGGTCCGTTTCCTTCCTACGACCCGGGAAACACGAGACGCGTTCCGAAATTCGAACTTCTTTTCGCAGATCGAGGGGTAAGGAACACGTGTACCTACCGCGTCTCCTTCGAGAAGAGAAAATTTCACGCGGTTTGGGACTTGGAGTATTTTTTTTGTGTTGCAGTGTCGTTCTTTTTTAGTAGATAGATTCGACAGGCAAGTGTCTTTCTGAACAATTTTTGCAGCAATGTGGTGCTCGCTTGTTTATTGTTTGAAGATAATTCTAAAGAAGAGAACCAAGAGACTACCTTTGTAGCTTGCCGTAATCAAATCACCCAGTGTCTTTGTGAACAATTTTCAAACTAATTTACACCTTGCTCGCCTGCTGTTCGAAACTGACTATAAATTAAGTCTGGGATTAAGAATTGAACCAAGAAAAAAAGTATGTACTTTCGTGCCTTCCTGAAATCGAATCACTCTAATTGCAATCCTAATTTGTCCCATACTCGCCTATCATTTACAGCTAACTCTAAATTAAATCTAGGATTGAGAAGTGAACCAAGAAGAAAAGGATGTACATTCGTACCTTCCTATAACCAAGTCGCCCAGTGTCTTTCTGAGCAATTCTCGTAGTAATTTGTCCCTTGTTCGCCTATCGTTTAAATCTAGCTCTCAATTAAATCCAAGATGAAGAATTGAACCAAGAGAAAATTACTACCGCAAATCACTCTAATTCTAACCCTAATTTCCCCCTTGCTCGTCTACTCAATTAAATCCAGGATTAAGAATTGAACCATTTCAATAATCATCTCACTGAAAGCCTACCAGAGAGCAAATCTCCATCTCCAGTGAACGCAAACGCAAACTCGTGGTAAAGAATGAGAACCAAGTGAAAAACTAGAGAAAATAACGACTGCAAACTTACTCTGTCCGATGTGCACCCTCTTCATCCACGGGTAAATCTGCGGAGGATTGCTGCCGGATGCGTTCCCTTTGTTCGACGAATTGTTCCCGGTACTGGAGGTGCTCGAAGTGGAGGACGCTGGCGAGGATGCGGACGACGCAGTGGTCAACGTTGAGCTTCCTTCTTGCACAGGTCTGGAACTTCCACTCGCAGGAGACGAGGCCGATGCGGCAACCGACGACCTCGACGAGCTTCCTGGCGGCGAGGTGAGACCTGACGCGGCCTTGCTCGTTCCAGGTGCCACCAAAGGCGTCGGACTATTTCTCGAGGTGGACGTTGTCAGATCCTGAGGCGACGCTACGCTGGTAGACGACGTCGAATCGGCGTATTTGCAGCTCGACGTGGACGGTGCCGATGGCGCGGAAGCGGCTTGCAAAAGCGGCGTCGTCGGGTCCTGGTGTAGCTGCTGCTGCGGATGATGCTGTTGAGGATGATGCTGGGACTGTGGATGAAGGCTGTGCTGTTGCGAGGTGGTGGTCGCGCTCAGCCGTGGCTGAGGTTGCAGCTGAGTGTAGTCTATCATGCCCGTAGGCGCCGTGTGCTGCATTCCTGACGCTGGAGTCGCGTACGGATGCTGGGGATAGTGTTGCTGAGGCGAGTAGCAAGGTGCAGGGTAGCTGGTGGCCGCTGCATTCGGATTGTAGTAATCTCCACCGGCGGGCGATGCCGCCTGCATTGGTTCTCCAGGTGAATTAGCGGTGGCTCTTGGTTGTTGTTGCGCCTGTTGGCCCGCGTAGCACGATGTTAGAGGATTGACGAACTGATAGGAACTCATGGTTCACCGCAAGTGCACCGCAAGTCGACGTCACTGTACCGATCGTTCCACACGTGTACGGTTCGACATTCACGAGAACAACAAGAACACCAAATCTAATCTCTCGCTCAGATACGTATGGCGGCAAGATACGCGCACTGTCGTTAAATACGGGACCGTGTCATGGTTGTAATCGTTGTGGGTCTCTCTTTCACGAAGACCACGACGACGACGACGACGACGACGACGACGAGGAGGACGACGATGGAAACGGTAGCATGTCACACTTGGCTTGGGAAGGGAGAGAAATTAACAAGCTCACCCGTACGTGTGTGTCCCTCTTTCCTTCTTTCTTTTTCTCTTTCTTTTCACCGCGTTCACACCTATCGCGCGACTGGTTACACGCGGATAAACACGTGCCTACAAAACGGATTCGATAATGAACGAGGGGATTCTCCTCTGCGACGAATAGAAGGTGGCCGTGTGCCGGCAGGCGGGCAGAGTCTCTGTCTAAACCGACCTGAGTCGGAGTTTACGAGGGCCACGTGGGCCTGGGCTATAAAACTGTCTTCTGCTTCTTTACGACCTCACAACTCGCAATTACCTACGGAGAACTCGTGGCGGCAGGCGTGCGGTAGCGCGTAACAGCCGGCTTATCGGGGCTCGCCCCATTGAAGACCGAGAGAGACTCCCCGCGTGCACTTCTTTCTCCTTCCGTGTCTCTTCCTTGTTTCCGTACTGTCTTCCTCTTTTTCTTATTCCTCTTCTTCACGAATCACCGTTTCTTCCTCTTCTTCCGTCTACTCGATCGTCGAAACGATGTACGGCGGGCGACGGTTCGCGGTTGACAATCGAAACAAACGAACCAATCAACTCTGTCAATTTCTCTTGGAGACGTGCGACAGACGGGAGAGAGAAAGAGAGGAGAGAAGATTCGCGGAAGGAAAAAAAAAGAGCGGAAAAAACGGATCGCGTCGGAGAAAAAATGAACGGATGATTGTTTCTGCCCGTGGTTGGCAGTCTCGGTATCGCCGGTGTACCGATATCACCGCATTAGGGGGTGAAGCGTTATTGCCGTGGCGGCTCGGCGGCGTTCACCGTTCCTGTTGCGTGCGCGGAGGGTGGTTGGTATCGTACTGAAGGCCTCGCCACGATCCAACGGAGGCCCGGTGTGTGCGGTAGCTTGTCACGTGCCCGCGCTCTCTGCGTGTCAGAGGAGCGCCTCGACCAATCCCCGTCGTTCGTCAAACCTTGATTGGTCTCTCCGCCGGCGTAGGATTCTTCAACCCCGTTCCTTGCGTCTCCGTCGGGTCTGTGTGGTGCTGGTGCTGCTGCTGCTGCTGCCGCCGCGGCTGGTTGCTCGTGTGGTGGTGTTGCCTGGCTGCCTTGCTACCCGACGTGACAAGAGCCGACGAGAGGGGTGTGCGAGCAGGACAGGAAATCCGAGGGGTCACAGAGAGGGGATAGCACCGTCAGGGGGGCTAATGGAGAGATATTCGGGAGCCCCGAGGACCGATGGTGGGGCGAGGATCTGTCTCTCCTTCTCTCTTTCACGTTCACGATTCTCTCCTCTGCACAACCTTCTGGCCGCAACGTCACCAAGAAGTAGTCTTCCGCTTGCCGTCTCTGCGAGGGGGCAACGCGCGCACGCGCCCCCTTCCGCGTACACCCTCGTGTCGACGAAAGAAGGAAAGAAGAGGTGGTTCCCTCGCGAGACACTGTTCTCCTCTCGATCGTAACCGATCTCCTACGATCCTTTTCCGTTTCACGATTTTACCTCTACGCACTGTCGTGTAATCGTCGCCCTTCGACAAAGTTCACCGACAATACAGTGTCCCCGTCGCCTTTCAAATTCACCGGCCGAGAAGAGCACTGCGGTACGGGTCCACTTCCGGGCGCATTTCGCGGGCCCCGCGAGTCTCTAACGGATCGAGAGAGGGTCGCGGTCTATGGAAGGGGCGCGCATAAGTCAGGGCGGCCGGCCGCGGCTGACAGTTTTATGAGAGTTTGATAGTCTCCGGCGCGGTGTTCTCCGGTTGACGGTGCCAGAGAAGCCGGAACGTGTCCGTTGGAGAGAGAGAGAGAGAGCGAGCGAGAGGGAAAAGAGAGGAGGAGGAACGGAGAAGGGAAAACACGCGCGCACTACGCACCGCACTCTTTATTGTCCCATAAATTCAAACCTGTTGCCCATAGTCGAATGAGAGGGACGGGGCTGGTGTGAAAGGAGCAACAGAGACGGTAAATACACAGAGGGACAGGGAGAAAGAGAGAGAGAGAGCGGGAGAGAGAAAGGGACACGGCGAAAAGAGAGAGGAAAGCGTGAGCACGAGGTTAGGAATCCTCTCCCAATCGCGGCGATCCGATTGACGCCCCCGTTATCGCACGTACGGCGAACCCGGACGCAACTCGTAACTCACTGAACCGACTGAGCCGGTCGAGAGGAGAGCCCGAGGAGTTGGCGGCTCTGAGCAAGCAGAAGCATGTGTGACGTAGTAGCCAGTTGGTCAAACGGGGGGCACCGCGGGGTGGCGACGTGCCGCGTGGGGTTCCGGAGCGAAGGGGACGGCCGAGGAGGCGGAGCTCTCCTTTGGCTTCTCGCGGATAACGCTTCCAGCTCGGCTTCGTCAACCGTTTCCCTATGCATATTTTCCGCGTTCCTCCTCATTACGCATTGTCTTCCTGTTTTCCCCTACCTTCTTACCTACCGTCTTCTCCTCTGTCCTTGGCTCGACGTAACAACGTTATCGCAAATCTTCATTTTCACCAAAACGATCCTCGTTTCTTTCTTTGCGTTGAAATTTTAAAGAACGATTTTTCCAAAACGATGTGTACACGGTGTTAACACGGTCGAGATACAGGAGAAAAGCGAGCGGAAAGCGCGTAGTGTAGCGCTCACTCGCCAGATGTGGCAAGTGCGGCCGTTCCTGTTGAATTGTCGCGCGCGCCCGCCCCCGGCCGCCCCACCCCTTCGACAACATCCCCCCACCACGGTTACGCCGCGCCCCCACCACGGCACACAGAACTGGCTATCTCTTCCACTTTAAGTTCTCTCGCGGTTGTGTTCGTGTACGTGGCCATCCCCACCACCTCTTCGGTATTCGCCACTTCGGAGCCCGGTATTTGTCCTACACCTACCATCCTTCCTAGGCCTCTCTTTCCTCGTCGCGGTGGCGTGCCCTGAACGAGCGCGCGCGCTCAGAACCGACTGGTTCGAACGGCGCGGCGGTAGAGAGGGGAGAGAGATAGAGAGAGGTTGACAAGTGATCGCGGATCAGCGACGGTTCATCCTAGCCGCAAAACACCGTCGAGTCGTTGGAAACGCGATCATCACCGGGACGTTTGCGGATTCGTCATCGCTCTGCTTTGTTCTTGCGCGGCTGATTTCGAGGGGCGCGTTTCCGGCCGCTTCTCGAACGGGTCTCCTCGAGGGGAGAAACCGGGCCGAGTCGGACCGTTTTAGTTTATGGTTTCGTTGCGGGGTTTCGAGTGGTGCTCGTGGTGGCAGGAATTAGGGAGAAATTGTTTGTTTATGGGAGTTATGTAGGTGGACGATTTGTTTGCAGGTGATTTATTTCGAGTAAGGGACGTACAGATTTGAGGATTTTGGGAATTGTTTTGGACTAGGTGTAGTTACTCTAAAAACTATTACGGGTCGCAATAGAAATTAATGGAAATTATGTCCAGTTACTGTGTTACACAAATATTGGGAGAGTTAACAAAAATGAATGCTTTCAGTGTTCCTATTCTTCATATTCATAACGTTTAATGGTTCCTCTGTTAATCGTATATACAATTCCCAAGAAGATTTCTTTAAGAATTTCCTTTACAACGCATCGTCGTTGATTCCTCATTCACCAAGTCCCCAATTCTCTCAAACATAAAACACACCCTAATAAAATCGCTCTCCTCCAATTCATATTTCCCGCAGTCTATCAAGCCACACACGCGGCAATGCAACCTCTATCAAAATTACAAACTTCCCCCGGCGTTCGCCGAAGAATGCCACTCGAAAGTTCTGCTCTCTGATGTACGACGATCTTCGTCCGGGACTCAGCCCCCGAGATAACGAAGTCATCACGTCAGGACGTCGATGTATTTCAGACTGACGTAATGAAAGCCAAAGGCATCGAGAAGGGGATCGGGTTGGAAAGAAGAAGTCGGCCACGGTCGGAGCATTTCGGTCCGATCCGCATTGCCTCGCGGCCGCGTGTCACTCTTTGCTTCTCTATCGTCTTCTCCCTCCCGCCGAACCTTCTACCGTACGCCTCGTCTCTGTTCCGCTCCTCGTCCCATTAGAAATTCTAATAAAGCCGTCTCAGGTGTAAAAAACGTATCGGGACCCCCATGAATCACGTGTCGCAAAGCGGAGCCGCCAGGACACGTGTATCTGTTATGCCGTTCTCTCCGCGACGCGAACTCGAGGACGCTTTGCGCGTTCTGCCTCCTCTCTTCGAGCCCCCTCTCGTAATCTAGCTGCTCGTCCGGCCGGAACGAGTCCGGGGAAGTAATTATTGTCGTTGATACCGGGTTTTAACCGGCCGCGAATTATCGTCGGCCGCGCGTGTGTCGTTTGCAGGTAGCAACGGGATCGAGATGCTTGTAAGCGGGAGATTGGACGGAGGATGTGTGCGGAAGGGAGTGCTTTGGATAACGATTGCCTGTGAATGCGAATTTATGGAGGTTACTTTGGAAGAATTCTGGTTTAATTATTTTGTGGAATTGATGGAGAGAGGGGCTTGTAAATTGGAGAGATTTGAATATTTCTGAAATTGGCTAGGAGGAATAAAGATATTTCAAAGAGTATTTATTATTGTGTCGAGGATAGGATTCTCTGTTAAATTATTTAAAACTTCTTCAAGAAATTTAAGGACTTTGGATTACAAAGGATAGAATTTGGTGAGAGAGGGGCTTGTGAATTGGAGAGATTTGAATATTTCTGAAATTGGTTAGATGAATAAATGTATCTGGAAGATTATTTACTTTCTGTTAAATTACTTTAGGAAGTTTTGCCGAGCAGTTTAAGGGCCTTGGATAACGATTGCTTCTGATTAGAAACTTGTGCACTTTGCGTTTAATTATTTCCAGGAATTAATTGGGATAAACAGGCTTGTAAATTGGAGAGATTTGAATATTTTAAAAATTGGTTAGGACGAATAGAAGTATTTGAATTTATTATTTATTCTTCGTATGATTCTATATTAAATTATTTTAGAAAGTATAGAAATCGAGCAATTTAAGAACTTTGTATTACAAAGGATAGAAAGATAGAATTTGTAGATAGAGAGGCTTGAAATTAGAGAATTTGAGTACCTATAGGATGAATAAAAATATTCAAAAAATTATTTATCTTCACGAGGATCAAATATCCTTCATACTTCAAAAATTGCGTAGCCAGAATGAATAAAAATACTCGAAAGATTGCAGCGTCGAGGATAGGGTTCTCCATAAAGTGACGTTACAAAATTTTCCCACGCGTTTTAAGATTTATTAGCAATCCAGCAGACGTTAATTCGAATTTTCATAAACGTTACTTAATTTGTACGTGGTAATAGTCGACCAGAAAATTGATTCAACTTCCCAAGCATCACACTGGACCTGATTCCGCCTCCGGTTGTACGACACGCCGTAGACCAATGACGCAATGACTCGTGCGAGTAAGTTTAGGAAGCAGAGGTTTAATGTAGATCTTGTCGTGGTTGTGTGCCTGTCACGATGCTCGTATATTAAACCTCTGCGTAGACGGTTCCATGCGTTTGCATAAATAAGGGTTGCCACGTCGTTGGTTTCTCTTTTCCCTCGTTGATGTCCTCCGTGGGCTGATGCTTCTCGTAGGCTAATAGAGACGGCTGGAATGTCGCACTCCTTCCTATGTAACATCGATCGACAAAGATATTCGAATACCGAAACTTTCTCTGAAAATCTGAATATTCGAACATCGTTCGGAGAAGAAAGAAAAGAAAATCTTCTAAACTTTTCTCACGAGGAGGCGCGAGAGGTCTGATAAATTCCGCGCGGGTTACCCGGACAGGGCGGGGAGAGAGAAAAAAAAAATATATTCAATTCGAGGTTCACAGCTAAGACGCGCTGCAGAAAAACCAATACGTATCCGCGTGCCGGCCATGATGGATTGCCGGAGCTATGGGAAACTATCTGTCAAGCACAATATCGACCCTCGCCCTCTTCGTCCAACCCCTAGAAACCGAAGGTTCACTCTCGCTGCCAGCCTTCGTCCCAGGCTTCTTCTCTCTCTCTCTCTCTCTTTGCTCGCGATGTATATAGTCTCACCTATACACTGCCATACGAACCTTTTCTCGGCCCCCTTTTTCCTCTCTCTCTCTCTCACCCCACTTCTGGCCAAGAGAGTCCGTGACCATTTCGCAAATGGCACATCTCTCCTCCACCATAGATCCCGCTGCGTTTGCATAAGAAAGACCAAGGAATCTATAGTTAAAGAGCGAGTAGCTGGCGTGCACGAGGAATCCCCCGCGATAAGGGAAAGCTCGCGGTCTCTCCCCCAGGTAAAATGCTTTATCGATCGCCATCGACAAGTCGCGATCGAACGATAACGACAACACGACTCGAGCGATTCACCCGCCTTGTTTGTCCAATCGCCTTCGCGAGATTACTGCTAGCCTATTCACGAGGATTGCCCTATGTCGGCGCTCTGAATTGATTCTTCTCTCTTTTGGCAAAAGTGATTTCCTACGAACGCGTGCACGCGTTATGCTTCCTCGATACTTTCTTCGTGATTGTGTGCCGTGTCGGAAGAACGAATGGTAACCCTTTTAGAATAATTTATTTTTTAGGTAGAAAGTTATAAAATTACTTAATGAGACTTATTTTTATAATCGACTAGTATTTCGTTGAAGGTACAGTTAAAAAGTATTCACTTCTAGCGCAAGGGAGCTTACTTCTACGTCTTCTTAATTAGTTACTTTTGTGTTACGCAGAGATTGCTAGGATACGCGCTCCCTCGTTTATAGAAGCTTCTTTATCCTTCGTTTGGAAACTATTTTATCACTTGTCTAGCGTTAGATAAATAAGAATATTTACACTATTTTTACTAACTAGTAGGAACATTGTGCGCTGCTCGCAGGCAGGATTCGCGAGATACAATTGCTGAAAGATCATCGCAGAGGAGGAGAGTATACTACGTAAATTACACGACAGAAAAAGGAACACAAATTGGCAGAAATTTAGAAACAGGACGACTAAGTTACCGCGCGATCTACGAAAGTTCGACGATTCAAACGCGCACTCCACGCTCGGTGAGCAACTTTTAACGAACACAGGCCCGCAAGAGTCCGCGGAAGCGGCACAAAAATTCGTCGACTTCGGCGAAACATTCCAATTGCAAATTAAACGAGGAGAATTGTTTTTAAAAAAGAGTAATCAGCCGTAAGAAGGACGCTGTTGCACGCACGAGGAACGTTTTCGGCCATCTTGTTTCGTGTGAACGGCGCAGCTGCTCAGCGATTCCCCACCACTCTTCATCCCTTAACTTTTCGACTCCCCACGTTGTCGCCCTGTGTGCCTTGCCTTCGCAACAGAGTGTATCGGTAAGTTTTTAAACCGTCTTCCACTTTCAGTTACACGAACGTTCAGCTTCCCTTCTCAAGGAAGTTCTCCACCTCGTCGAGGCTTCAGAAGACTTCCGCTCGAGAATATTCAAATTTTCCTGCCGATTACAATCTTTTTCTGAAAATCTCCTCCATTTTCCCGTGCAAAATTGGTCCGAAATTCGCTTGCTCACCGCTGACCTCCATCTTCGGGCTCGAAGGGGCGCCTCGAGTCCCTTTCCCTCGCTGAAAGCGCGCGCTCGGAAAGGCGTAACGAAAGCGGAAGCGGCGCGACGCTGAGTCAGCGTCATTAATCAGGCCAAGTATGAATTTTAGCGGGCGCGTCAAAATATTTTCGAAACGAGGCTCTCGCGCTCTTCCTCGCCGCCGCCTCCGTTCCGCGGAGGTGGAGAGAGGAGCGTGTTTGTAACGAGAAACGATCGAGCGAAATACGGCGTGAACGAGCGCGCTCTTTCGGGATACCTGAGCCGCCGGGTATGCTCGGCTATTTAGCTCATTCGGCCATAAATCATAGTGGTTGCAGGGTCAGCTGGCCCGATCCTCCTCAGGACCCTCTGTAAACCTCCAACTTTATCGTGCTTCCTTGGATTTTCCGTGTCTCCGAACGGCCCGTCGATTCCTCTCTCTCTCTCTTTCTCGGTAAATGAGAACGTTTCTCGAACACTTTACGGCGAATTATTCGAAGCTACTCGAGACAGAGTGGCAACGTTCACTAGGTTTCGAGCGTTGATGAGTTGAATGCAACACAGAATTGCGCACATATAAATCTTCGCATTCTTGTTCTTTGTGCCGAGCCTCGAGAGTGATTAGGTCAACGATACTACAAATTGCCACTAGGTAGATAATTATACTAACCAGTCTTGCAGAGTCTATCACTCGATCCGAAGGGGACATTATGCGCGTACGCTACGTAAGTATTCAGGATTCACCGTGATGATCGAGCTTCGCCATCTGGCTACCGTAATTCTCCTTCTGGAAGTAGCCGTGACTGTCGTACATTCCCTGCTGCTGATGACGATACTGAAGGTAAGCCTCGTGGAGACGTTGGTGATCTTGCATGGCGGAAGTTGCTTGAACTGTTGTCGCAGCGACCTGATGCACCGCGTGCATCATTGTATTCGTCGGCGAAGCGGTTCCTGCGGCCAACAGTCCTTCTATCGGTGATCCACTTTGGCTAGTCGAGACTACGTCCTCCGAGGTTGATTCCAGACCGTTGTAACCGAGCTTGCCGTCCTTCTTCGCCTTCATTCGACGGTTCTGAAACCAGATCTTGATCTGACGCTCCGTCAGACACAGAGCTTGGGCTATTTCGATGCGGCGTCTTCGAGTGAGGTAACGATTAAAGTGGAACTCTTTCTCCAGCTCGAGAGTTTGGAAGCGGGTGTAGGTCTGTCGGGTACGCTTCTGTCCGCTGCTGTTCCCATCGCCTGTAATTCGCGAGAAATTTTGAAATTTTCAGGGGGAGGAAATTCTTTGGGAGACTTGGTGAATTTTTGTAATGAAAATTGGGTTATTGTTAAATTTGCCAAATTCTCCAACTGACAGTATCGGAGATTCTAATTTATGAAATTGGGCAATAACTAAATTTATCGAATTCCTTATTACTATTTTTCTAATTACTGAGAGCTGTCCAGAACGAACCATTAGAATGGGAAGACTTCATCCAAGGATAGTCCACCTGCCGCTGCTCGTCCGCGAACTCGTTGGCCTCGTTAGGGCTCTGCTTGCCATTATTATTATTATTCACATAAGCACCGTAACTCTGTTGCACGCCATAGTCCGTGGGCGAACTAGGTGTCATCATCGAGGGTGTCACGCAGCTGCTAGAGTGTGGTTGCGCAGGATAGCCTTGATACCCTTGCAAGTATCCATTCCGTGTTTCCTGTTGCTGAACTCGTTCCTGGCTCTCCGGTAAAAATCCAGCGATAGGCGACGTTCTATCTGTCGAAGAAGTCGGCGTATACGGCGGAGTCTGACAAGAAATATGCGAGCCACTCTGTCCGCGAGGCGAAGCGACAGATTTTCCAGCGGAATTAACGTAACCATCGCTGATTGCCTCTTTGCCGTGACGAAGAAGGGTCTCGAGTAGACTCGAAGGGGGTGAAAGATCTTGACTCGGCCTCTGATTGTAATCCGAACCGGAGTGCAGCTGCTGATGCGCCGTCTGATACGCGCTATCGGGGTACATAACCTGTTCGGTGGATCGATCACCGATGGATGACTGATAAGGCCAGTAGTCCGCCGACTCGCTGCTGGCGAAATACGCTGAACTGGTCATGACGATACACCACGGTTCGTATCCTAGTACCGCGAGACGATTATTCACCTGATGGATTCCCGAGTGACACAGCTCCGACCACTTGGAATTGTACACGTCTCATGAGGTGCGTAACTTCACTTCGATCGAGATCACCGATCCTTCACTCAACAATTTACACTGTTCGACATTTTCGTGCGCGCTGGAAAATTAACGGGAACACAGGAACTGCCGAGGTTAGGTACGCCGAAGTAGCTATTCCAAGGGACGAGACGCAGCACAGAGAGGTCCTCGCCAGGCCGACTTCCAATGAAATGAAACGATTCCTGTCCCCGTGACGATTTCGACCGTCCACGGTACACGGGGGGTTCTACGCGTGCCAAAAAGGGGCACCCCGGCAAACTTTCACCGGTTTATTACCGTACCACGCGGACACAGGCTCCCCGACGGAGGTGGAGGGGGACAGGACCGAGCTACCCTTGTCGTTGCTCCAACGTAGCGCCTCCCGTGGTAGTGCAGAGCTACCGCACAGGGGAGCTCTTACTTCTCTCTGTCTCTCCCTTTCTCACTTCTATCAGCTGCCCTTTGATTCGGAGTTAAGGCCACCCCCGACACACGCACCGATCTGTGCCTCAATCCCCTCCCACTATTAACGCTATTCACACAAAACCCATATTGGCTCCCCTTGCGCCCGACCTCGCACAATGCCTGCCATGTGTGCACCACCCCTGGATCCTCGGTGCACCCCGCCGACCTATCGGCGAAGGGTACACACCCTGGCTGGATTTTGTCTCGCGAGGAGCGATGATAAAGTCGAGCGAATTGATAAGTGGAGCTTTATGAGACCTCCGAGGGAGGAGGAGGATTTGTGGGTAGATGTTTTACTTGGGAGATTGTGGGAATAAGGAAGGTTAATTGGCGGGAGAGGAAATGTGTTCTCTGAATTGGGAAGATTGGGTGTAGAATGGAGGAATGGGGATCGAAGCTTAATTGACGCAGCAATTGAAGACTTAGGCAGGAAAAATGAGGGATAAGGAGATGTCTCTTTCAGGGAGGAGGAAGTTGGGACAGGGAATGTATTTGCGATGCAAAGTGAAATTATGGAAAATTAAAAATTGGACGTAATAAAGTAGAAGTGAATTTTCGAAATTATATAGATGGCACTGATTGGATGTGAATTAATTTGTGGGAAATTTCAAAAGTTGAGCCAGTCAGGTATCTCTCTACGATAAATTTCTGCGGTAGGACTCGATTTTTGAAATGGTTCAGACGACGTAATTAACAGAAGCGAAGTTGGGAATTAAGGATCGATAGGTATCAGAGAATGTCCGCCACGCAAGTCGGCCGCCAGGTTTTTGAAAATCTTCAGGGCACGCAGGGGTTTTGCAAACGTTTTTAGCGAGGGGAAAGGAAAAGAGTGAAATAGATATTTCGAGCGGGTAAACAAAGAGCGCGCGGCGAAGCTAGACGCAGGCAGTCTTGCGAGTGACGTCTCTTTCTAGAAGCCTGACCGGCGACGATTAATCAACCCCGGTGAACCCTCTCTCGTCCTCTCTCTCTCTCTCTCTCTCCTCCTTTCCTGTTATATACACGTGCATTTAGCACGTCTCTTCTGCCCCCGTTCACCTTCTGTATTTTCATTAATCCCACTTTCGTCCCGGCGCATTTGCGAGGAGGGGAGACGAGAGGAGGAAAGGTCGAAGAAAGCTGAAGAATTATGAAAGTAGGCCCGGCTACATCCAGAGGGAACCCGACCACTTAACGCGTCCAAACCTCTTTTCTTCCGGCTCCTTCGAACAGTTGTCTCTTCTGCTTAGAGTTGAAATAAAAGTAGAGGATGATTCTTTGTTTGAAATTTCAAATTGATTTATTCCAAAATCACTCCACTGCATAATAAATATTTCATTTCTATCTATCATACTATTCTGTGAGATTTTCCATTCGCCTAAGACAGAATTCTTCCTCATTCTTCCTGCAAATATTTTCACTCCCCTTACATATCTCTTCAACTGCCGTTTTACCTCAAATCTTCCACAATCCTTCGTCCATTTTCCTAAAACTTTTCAATTCCCACTTATCGTCCAATCACCGAAATAATTAGAACAGACGTAGAGTGCGTTTACGAAGGAGACGCACAAGAGTCTCTTTAATTCGAGCAACACTCCAGGGTAAAACCGAGGATTAAGTGAGACACAATCGTCCGAGAGGCGGCTAACGATCAGCTTACGCTTAAAGAGGCCGCTTCGAAACAATTATCGTTCCGGCGAAGATAATAGACGGCCTTGCGGACAAACTATAAATAGTAAAGTAACCCCGAAAAAACGTGATTGATGATGCGTTCGACGCGGTGACCAAACCTCTACGGGGACTCCGGCCGGCTGATCAGGATGGACACGCGTCCACGTAACCACATTCTCACGCACGGTATACACACACGCCGGTGTTCACACATACCAACACGCAAATGATGCTGGGAGAAAGAGCGTCAGAGGTTGGGTCTCGCGTGTGCAACAGAGGAACGGCCACGACGATAATAAATAATAATCCGCAAAGGGCGATACTTGTGGGAAGGAACGAGGGTCGAGAGCGTTTCGCGAACCATACATGATTTTACCTACTGACTTCATTTTCCTGGCTGCGATGGCGGGAAACTGTGGCGCGCGATCTTAATGAAACTTTGCTTGTACGTATAGGTGGTGCGATGTTAATGAAAGCTCGACGGATAGGGAGATGTTAGATAAAGAGGAATATGGTGGCTCGGGTCGTTGAGAGGCGATGGGAATCTGGATTCGTCGCGATTGCCCTGAAGCGAGGAGAGAGGGATTAAAAGGAGGAAGAGTGAACAGAAATTTTTGGTAGGATGAAATGGGAGATTCTAAAATTGGCGGAATATTGAATCGTGGAGATTCTAGAAAGGAAAAGGGGTGCTTTTGGAGGCGGTGGGAATCTTGGATTCGTTGTGTTTGCGATTGTTTGAATTGAGGAAAGCAGGATTGCAAGAGTGAATGGAAATTTTGGGCTGAAAGAAGTGGAGAATGAAAAAAATTGACAAAAATACTAAAGCACAAAGAGAGAATGGTGTTTTAAACAGTTGAAAGGCGATAGAAATCTTGGTTTAGTTGCGTTTGCGATTGTTTGAATTGAGGAAAACAGGATTGCAAGAGTGAATGGAAATTTTGGGCTGAAAGAAGTGGAGAATAAAAAAAATTGACAAAAATACTAAGACACAAAAAGAAAATACTATTCTAAATCGTTGAAAGACGGTGGAAGCCTTGGATTCGCCGCGTTTGCGACTGTTTGAATTGAGAAAAGCAAGATTGCAAGACTAACTAAAAATTTTCGACTGAAAGAAGTGGAGAATAAAAAACTTGACAGAAATACTAAAGCACAAAGAGAGAATGGTGTTTTAAACAGTTGAAAGGCGATGGAAGCCTTGGTTTAGTTGCGTTTGCGCCAGTTTGAGCTGAGAAATCAGGATTGCAAGCGTAAATAGAAATTTTCCGTTCAATGAAGTGGAGAATCAAAGAAATTGGCAAAAATACTGAAAGAGAAAAAAAGGATGGTGTTTCGAGTCGTTGAAAAACTGAAAACCTGGAATTTGTCACGTTTGCCCTACGTTCAATCCACAAACCCAGGATTACAGGAGAAAATGCAAACATCCAACCCAAAGAAGCATAAACTCGAAAAAATCAGCGAACCTCCTAAAACAAAGGCCCGAAACAAAGGACCCCCCAGTCTCCCAGAAAGAATGAAGACGTCGAAACTCGGGAACCGCCTCGAACCGTGTAACACGGCCACAAAGAGCAGCACGAAGAGCAAACAGCGTTAAAGCTCGTCGAGCAGGAGTGCGGAACAGATTTCCGGAAAAAACGAGGTAAGGGTGTCGAGTGAAAGTTTTATTGCTCATTGTCGCGCGACCGGGGAATTTTTCGAAGGCGTCCGTCGTTCTCCTTCGTCCTCCTCGTCGTCGTCGTCGCGTTCCCCCGTGTATACCTGGCGGGTACAAAAACGCGGCGGAACAGCTGGCAATAATTCTGTTTATGGTGTTGTACAGTTCGAGGCGACACGGTCGACGTAAAAATGAAGACACCGTGGCTGCCAGCCGGAGCCAGAGGTGGCTCTTCACCTGAACGTCGTACAAGAAGGGTGGGGATAACGCGTGGGGAGGCGCGTGTCTTCGAGTTGCTCGGTTGTTAAGGGACGCTGCTATTTACGAAGCGGACTCATAAAATATAAAGACGGCGCACTTTGGCTGCAATACGTCATCCCAGGTGTCGTTCAGGTAGTTTGCTTAATACTACGCTCTCTGGTCCCGCTGTAAATAAGAACCTGCCCTCTTCTTTTCCTCTTCTTTTTATTCCCTTCTCCTTCACTCGTTTTCTCAACACGGGAAGACACTGCAAGGAGGTCTATGCACGATTTCACCGTGCAATTAAGATTTCCGACCGTGTACGGTGTGTGCGCGTGTGCTTGTGTCTGGGAGAGAAGGCCTCACGATCGTAATTGAGGTTGCACGGAGGCATTAATTATATGTGGGAAAGCTTGCCCTTCGAATACCCGATAATTGTGAATTCTTTATTTTAAGGGCTATGTAGTTACGTCGGTTCGCTTCGTTTATTGCCATATAACGAAGTTAATTTCTTTATTTTATGTCGAGACGAAGGTTTCGCTGGGAATTCTTTGTTTTATGTTACACATAATTTCGCGTTTTATATTAAACAGAAAATTTCAGAATGAATTCCTTCCTTTTTTTTATTATTAAACACAGGGTTTCGTTTATTTCTTCATTACGTATTTCAATACGAAGGTTTCATTACGATTTCCTTGTTTTATATTAAATAGAAAATTTCATCGTGAATCTCTCATTTTGTATTAAACAGAAAATCTGAATTCTTCATTTCATATCAAACGCAAGCTTTCGTTTATTACTTACGACTAATTAAATTCCTTTCTTCACGTTAAACAGTAGGTTACACTTATCGCCTCGCAAGAATTCGAAGGAAAGTGATATTTGTTTCAAAGATGAGAATGATTTAGAAAGCAGGCTAGCCTTTATTGCCGAATTAACGGAGCAGAAGCTCTTCGATAGGTCGAATCCATCTGGGGACAGTTGGAAAGAGGACAGGGGGCGAACCAGTTACTTTGAATACGGATTCTTGCTAGCAGGACAAATTAAATTGGGGCTACGCGTTGCGTGAAATGGCGCGGCATCTCTCAGTTGGGCTAACATATGTGAGCCCCCGTTCTACCTTCCTACGAAAGGGAATTCTCGCCGCCCTTCTTTCCTCGCTGCGACCATTTGGGAAAATTGGGAATATCGGGATCAAGCCAGACCGGGGCTATTATTGTTCGATTGATTTATACTTTGTTTGCGCTCTTCTATGTCCGACTTTACGCTTCTATTCGCGCCGGTATTCATTTTAACGCTTCGATGTTTGCTCCAGTGAAGCTTCTTTTTCTCTTTCCAAGATTCACCTCTGTGTTTAAAGAAGCTTAGGTTAACGGAGATAGGGTTGGAAAGTTTATTTGAATATTTGGTTAAATTGACAGATGGAGGGAAACCACGGAAGTGTTAGAAAATTCAAAATGGTCGTCTGTGTGTAGCGTGCCGAGGGTTTAATGGCAGCGTTAGCGAGCACGAGACGGGCAGGCGTTTCGGGGCGGAGCGGAAAAACCGCTGAGCAATCGTTCAAAGGGCGGCCGATCTATCGGCTACCGAAAACTGGAGCAAGAAACGCGATACCTTTTCTCACGTTTACCATACAGCCGCCGTCTGTTCGTTCCTCGCTGCAGAATAATCCCAAAACAAATTTCTATGGAAATCTTATAAAAAAGAAAGAACAACATCTAAGCAAATTTACATTTACATTCTTTTAATCACAGATTTTAACCCTTCGCGTTTGTCCTTTGCGCACCTTCGCCTTGATTTAACGCGTTCACTGCCGCGTTGGTCATCTGTGACCGGAGATTGCCCCTTCAATGGGGCCGCGGTCGTCATCGGTGACCTAAAGGCCTCAAATGTTTAGAATAATTAGAATAAAATGAATATCGTCAACTAAAAATTTAGAACATCGTTATTTTGAATTAAAAAAAAAATAATAATATAGTAGACACCCGTAGACGGAAGGAGATGCGATTTGTGTGGTTATAGATTCGGAAATCTGGAACATTTAACCAGGGACTGCAGAGAAACCGAAAGGGATATCAGGATGGAAGACGTGGTGAGTGGGAGACAGGACAGAAAGATTGTAGAGTGGCTCGAGAAGCTGAAAAAGAAAGGAAAAGAAAAAAGAGAGAGTAGCTGAGAACACCAAAGAGAGTATTAAAGTATAAGGGAGGGGTAACAATTAATGGGTAATAAGTAGGGCGATAAGTTAGTAGAGTACGAGGGAATGGGAATGGAAGAGAAATAGAGTGAATAAGATAGTTTTACGAAACGTAGGTTATTGTAAACCAAGCCAAATTCATGGCTGTGTGGCTGAATAAATAAATATTGGGCGGTTAATAAATTACGCGTTGTACGAATTCGCGTTACAGGAAATCGTGCTGTGCGAGACTTTTTCTCGTCGGTAACGATGAAGAAAACAGTGTAACGCTTAACTGAAGTGAATTTAATTGCGGGCAATTGCTGAATCGCGTCATATGAAAACAGTAGTCGCGAAATCTTTGTAATGAGATCCCCGAAACGTAAATCTTGTTGAGGTTCGCAAGCCGACGCGTTTAACAGGCTTTTCCCGAATTTAACAACGGCAGACACAGGTATAAGGTTGAACAGGGTATTCTTTCCTTCCCAAAGGATGTCCCGCGAGGCTACTCGAGAGGTTAGGACCGAAAGGGTAAATATTGACACGTATTAGCCGACGACTAATTCCAAAGAGTGTCGGTCACGCCTGTTGTTTCCAGTCCCAGAGGGATTTGCATTGTGCCAAAGTCGCGCTTTCTTCGAGTATGCACGGCGCAAGCTAAACGATCGCAATGTGACAAGCCTCCCTCGGGGATTTCGGAATTTAAATACACCGGGACCGACCGTGCTGGTGCCTAAGCGTGGAAGCGTTGTAAAGGGGATTTTGTACTGGTGAAATTGCGCTGAAAGGAGACCTTGCCTTTCTGAGAGGACGCGCGATACACTTGCTGTGTTTCTAGCTGGGAAAAAGAAGGGTTTAACGAGTGACCGAGACAAAGAAAATATTTTCAATTGTTAACCTCTTGAAGCAATCGTGGTGCAATTTGTGATTAATTAGTGTTTCTGGTAAATTTGTGGTTTTGCTCCGATTTCAGATTCAATGTAAGACTGACGATTACCTTTAACGAAGACTGAGACAAAGCAGACATTTTGAATTTTTGACCTGTTACTCTGTAACGAGTCACACTTATGGTGCTATTTATGATTAATTAGTATTTCTGTTAAATTTGTATTTTTGCTCCAGTTTCCGATTCAATGTAAGACTGGCGATTACCAAACGCAAATTCTATAGAATGTTTCCAGAGCTGGGTAAAATTTGTAGAAAAGAGTGTTAGTTACTATCCTAAATAATATTTTACTGTGTTACTATTTGAAATTATAGATGTTGAGATAATAAAAATAAAATATCGTAATAACATTTTGCCCAGCTCTGAATGTTTCGACACTTTTTTATTTAATGCTGCATAATCACTGTGAATAGGCGAAACTGGCATACGCAACGATTAAAAACTAGTAAAATGGAAGCTGAAGGTAACAGTGAAGCAAAACCGAAGGAAGCTCGAATAGAAGGAAACTGTGTGTTAAAGAAGCGTCATTTTCTTCCATCAAGGCAGCACCGATTACCAAAGCCACAAACTGCGCTCTCCCACCTCCGTATCCTCTCTTCGCAAGCATTACGCCGCGTGATTTTGCAACGGAGATTCTAATCTTCGTTAAAATTCCACGCTGCGGGACCCAAGTATCGCGTTACTAAATTATTCGCGCACTAGCTATGTCCGAAAGCGGAATAGACTTTTTTTCTCTGTATTTCAAATTTCGTTCTCGTGTCCCGTGAAAGAGACAAGACTTCCTAGCCAGCCTGGTGGCGCAATAAGCGCGTGTTAAATATTAATCAAACGGTCGGCAGTGTCGATTTCCTCAAAAGAGCTTTCTCTCTGCAAGCAAACCCGTTTCCTCCAAGATTCCTCCACTCGAAAGTCCCGTGTTTCTATTCATTCTTCCTAAACTGGTTTGAACGTTTGATCAAACATTCTCCGCTACTTCTAACATTGCCGGCAGATAAACGAATTGAGAAGCTTCATAGAAATCAGTTTACATCCCCTTCAAGCGAACCTCTAGAAATTTAAAGCCTCCACGGCTCGGAGCGTAATTATTATCATCGAGGCTTTGGAACATGACGTTTTATCTTAGGAATTATTAGAGCCGCGATGCGAAAAATATATTTCCCCCTTTTGCGCAGAAATGAAATCACAGTATCGAGATTTTCACGCCAAATTATTTTTAATTAACAGTCGTTCACTGAAGATACTCGAAACAGTTAAACTTAGCTTATGCAGTTATAAAAGATACAGTTAAGAAGCTGCAATTGCAGCCTTGATTCTCTCTTCGATACATTTCAAGTAGTTTACTGTGCATTGTAAGCACTGCAACGAAAATGAAAATGCTGAAGATCTCAAGTGATTTGCTGTACCGATGCAAAACAACGTCCATACGACAGACAATAGTGTTGCCAAGTGTAAACATGGACGCTTCGTTAAAAAATAATAAGAATTCGGTATACCTAGGTTTTCATCTACAACCCTCAATTTCTTACAGGTGGCTCTAATAATTTCACCGCCAGTGTCCTAATCAGCGAAGGTTTCTAATTGGTTAACAGAATAATTGGAGCTTCAAATTGAACGTAAACGTGTCCCATTGACATCGTTAGGGTGTTTAGCAATTTCCAAAATTTCTCTACAAATCCAAGTAAATATCGTCAGGGTTTTGCAACGACTGTACGCTGAATTACCATTCGAAACGTTATTGATCACGAGACATCAAGTACCCCGCGGACCAGTATTCACCGTGAAGAGAGGCTGTCCGTCGAAGGAGAGCACAGTCGCGCGGAAAAAGCAGTTGAGAAAACGAGAGAAGAGAAAATCCAAGAGAGAGAGAGAGAGAGAGAAGAGACGTCTTCACGGGATCCCGAGCAACGCTATCGATCCCCGCATTCGTTTGTATAACGTGTTTACTTCTCACCGCGGATATCTTCTCTCATAGTCTCTCGGCGCGGTGTCTGTTGAGACTGCGAGCGGTCCGAGGCACCCTCTTCCACGATCGAGCTCTCCTCGCAGCAGGGGTGGATCCACGGCGAACGCGGAACTGCCACGGGGAGCAAAGGGGGGGAGAGCCCCGGTTGGAAATATCATTTATCACCGGCGGGACTGTCAATCCGAGGCGCATTGATACGATGATGGTCCAGCGACGCCACGACGGTGCCGCTGATGTTTCCCGCTCCACCAGATCCGACTGTTCGATATTGGAAATTAAAGTAGAGAGACAGGCTAAGAAGAAAAGTTGGAAGAGGTTTCTTTCAGAGGGGAAGGGGGATCTATGAGCGAGGGTTAGGATGTTCTTCTGGTCCTCGAGAAGTGGATTTCGTGGGTTAATGTGGAGATTGATGCTGGGTTGCAGACGCTTCAGGCGTGCACGAGCTTCCAAGTCGGTGGAATACCGTTTTGGG
>NW_017100358.1:638376-643074 GCF_001263275.1 Habropoda laboriosa
CGATGCGATAGGTGAAGATTGTGACATGGGAGATGGCTACGAATGGTTTGAATATTGATTTTTGGGAAAGATAGTGTATTGTGGTACCTATTGTATCTGAATTGTTATCAGAGTGAAGAGACACAAATAGAGAAAGGCGTTTCAATTAAATTTCTTCATTTTTTTCTTAAAAATGTTTTGTAGAAGTTTGGCCCATTTCTCGTAGTAGGAAAATAATTATAATTATGTTTAAATGCTTACTTAATCTAAGAGAACATTTCCAGTGCAAAATAATGACACTTTACAGCAGCATGAATTCATTTTATTCTCGACTATAAATATTGTATTTAAATTGTTATCAGAGTGAAAAGATATAAATAAAAAAAGGTGTTTCAATCAAAATTCTTAAAAATGTCCTACAGAAGTTTGGTTCATTTTTCTTAGTGGGAAAATAATTATAACAATGTTTGAATGCTTATTTAATCTAAACGAATATTTCCAGTGCAAAATAATAACACTTTACAGTAGCATGAATTAATTTTAATATTGCATTCAAATTGTTATCAGAGTGAAGAGACAAATAAAGAAAGGTGTTTCAATCAAAATTCTTAAAAATGTCCTACAGAAGTTTGGTTCATTTTTCTTAGTGGGAAAATAATTATAACAATGTTTGAATGCTTATTTAATCTAAACGAATATTTCCAGTGCAAAATAATAACACTTTACAGTAGCATGAATTAATTTTAATATTGCATTCAAATTGTTATCAGAGTGAAGAGACATAAATAAGGAAAGGTGTTTTAATTAAATTTCTTCATTTTTTTCTGGTAGAAGTTTGGCCCATTTTTCGTAGTAGGAAAATAATTATAATTATGTTTAAATACTTATTTAATCTAAGAGAACATTTCCAGTGCAAAATAATAACACTTTACAGCATCATGAATTCATTTTATTCTCGACTTACAAATATTGCATTTAAATTGCTATCAGAATGAAGATACGTAAATAAAGAAAAGCGTTTTAATTAAGATTTTTAGTTCTTCCTTACGCCCTACAAAAGTTTGTGGGAAAAATGACTTTAATCGATGTTTATTTAATCTAAAAGAACGCGTCCAAAAGCAACGAAGCTTCACATTTTCATTCTCGGCTAACACCAATTCTTTCCACCTTCTCCATCTCCAGGCACGTGTAACATCCTCTCAAACGATTAAATAATAATTACAATCCTGTAACCGTATAATGAAGGATGTTAGAATATCAGTTCCATCGAAAAACAGAAAATCCTTCCACTGTGAAACAATGTAACAAACGTTACACAGCAACTCTACTTAATTTCATTCCCGTCCCTTGCAATTTCTCTCCACCATCTCGATCCTCGAAAATGATTTACAGTCGATGTGTAAATCAAGAAGAACGCTATCGCGTGTATATCGCGGCAATTACACGAGCCAGATGACTTCATCGAGGTATGAATGTGCTCGCTTCTGCCACAAAATCGCTCACAAACCGTAACGCGCCACGGAAATTACAACGCGGAATTTACACGGGGCGGAGATACTCGCGGGTAGAATTACGCCCGTCGATGGTGGAACATCACAAAGGCTACGGAGAGCCTTTTCGGATTCGGTTCCTGTTCCCCGTTCTCTCTTTTAACTCGCGTCGTCCCTCCTCCCGCGCGTCTTTAATTAACGCGCATTAATCTCGTTCGCGCGGAATTACCAGCGGCGGAATCGGCCGGGCGCGGATAAAATTAATGCGCATAATATGTATGAATGTAATTGATGTCGGTAAAGGTGGTGTTCGTAATAAAGAAGCCCGTGTAATAATTTCAATATTTTATATCGACCGGCCGCGCCGCGGAACACGCTAACGAACGCAAGCGCACGCACGTGGGAGTGGACTAAACCAAGTCGCGAAATCCCGCGAACCGTTCAGCCCGACGGGATCAACATCCTTTTGCACCGTGAAAGAAGGGACGGGAATAAATATGACAAATCGTGGCCGATCAGGGCGGATGTACCTTGCTGGATAAATATCGGCCGCGCGCGCGATACTTCTTCTCTTGTTAAAATCCGGAAAAATTCTGGGGCGAATAGTTTGATCACTTGGTAATAAAGTTTGATACGGCGAACTTCGTATTAACCCTTTGACATTTGATTTTGATAATCACCGGGTCGCGAACGGAAGATATCTGTTACTTTAATGCGGCGTGAAGGAGAAATGGCTCATGTATTATGCATAATTTTGCGTGTAATTAAAAATTGTTATTAAATTTGCGATTGGAGATTATCTTTGACACTGGTGTATTTGGTTTTGTCGCTACTTTGGTAGAGTCTTCGAGACTCGCTGGTGTAATGCAAGGATTATCTTTTTCAAATCACATTAACGCTAGGCTTACTTTCGAATTTCACCGGGAAAATTACAGAAACCGTATACATTTCTCTCCTACCACTTGTGCTTGTTACGAATTTTATATTAGCATACAATATCACGTAGTTTCATTTATAAGTTAACAGTGTGTAATATGCTGCTTTTAACCCTCTGACCTGTAACAACGAGTCGGACTCGTGACGGAAATTCTAGTCGAGATGTGACAAAAACACCCAGAATTACTAAGTGTAATCAATCTATGACAGATTAACTTCTGAGTGGAATTATTTGAGGCTTCCGAAAGAATTTACATTCCGACGTTTCGCCAGCATTGCAGCTAGCCTCGTCATTTTTTTAATTGATCGATCGATTAAGCACTGACTTGAAAATGAGCACAGGTACTTAAAGGAGTGAACACCCGGACGCACACTGTTATCAGTACGTCTCCAGACCCTGGTGAAGCTAGCTGCAGTGCTGGCGAAGCGTCGGAATGTAAATTCTTTTGGAAGCCTCAAATAATTCCACTCGTATCGACCCCGGCCGCGAAAGTCTCAAAATTCTCAGAGTAACTTTTGCTACCTGTACAGTACCGAAACACTAAATGACTGACGTTTAGATGCACAGTCAGGAAAAAATCATAGGTCCTAGTGCGTTCTTCGTTTTGACTGTACACTTAAGGCGTTTGAGTCGGAAAAGACCCAAAGACCTTGTGTCAAACAATTTTTGTTTCCAACGGGACATACGAACCTAGACAATAAACGTTTAAAATAATGTTAAGGAGCTTGATAACAGTAAAAATTACTAAAAATACCGGAAGACCGCTCTGGGGTTAAGAGGTTAAACAAAACAACTTGCTTTTCAAGTAACATTTGCATTTTCGTTCGCGCGTCAATTTGGGTATACAAGATATGTTCGTGAACCTAGCGTTAAACTTCGTCCCTTCGCCCCTGAAAAAATTCGCCACGTTTCGTTCGTAGATTCTCTTCAGAAACGCCTCCTCGTGTCTACTGAAAGAAAGACAAAAATTACAGATATCCCGAGATCGCATAAGTAATGGATGCAGAAAAGTGTTCGAAACTCGCTCATCGTTCCCTCTTTAAGAAGTATCGACGTTGTCGTTGGCGGGTAGCGTCCATGAAACTCCGGGGCTGTAACTTTTTTTTCAAGTCGCAGCCGGCGTCTTCTCGGTGGAAGGAGAGCGTGGAACGACTTTAAAGCGCAATACAATATCGCGCGGTGGCCCAAGTTAATGAGAGTTTCGCGTGTTCCGGAAGCGACCGGGTTCCTCTGTCGCCGCCAGGGAGACCACGGCCGAGCGAGAGGGTGGAAGCGGTCGCGCGCGCCGCCACCATCAGGCCACTCCCAAATTTTGCACGCACCTTAAATACCCTCGCGCAATTAGCGAACTGTGCCACGGGGCACCGGCAAAAACTCCTTTGAACAGTTTTCTTCGTGGCAAACTGCCAGACGTGCTGTCTGCTTTCGCTCGAATCCTTCTCGGCCGATATTGGCATGAATGAACGGATGGGTGCACGAATCGTGTGTGAAATTTCGAATTTTAACGGAGTTTCTTTAATCCTTAGATTTTTATGTATCGTATATTTTACAGATTGCAAGCTAGAAATTATTACCCGCACTGGGCGTTTCAGTTTTTTCTGATCAAACTTTGAGAATATCTTCTATGGGTGTAAGTAGGAAGGTCGTTTGTAAGTGTCTAATTAACCGGAATAGATTGATTCGTTTGCTGTGGCGAATTTTAATGCGTAACGTGGGCGAGTGATGGTAAACTTTGAACCATGGTAGCGTTTTGAAAGTCGGTTAATTAAATTAAGATGGAGGTGCGTGTGGATGAAACGAGCTCCAACGAGCCTTTGATCACCCTAGATTATTTTGTTATTAGTGCACTTTTGAAGTTTTTATTGTGTCCTGATATGTAATATGGTACAAAGAGGGCTTTAAGATAATTACAGTGCAGTTTTCATCAGACCGTTCTTTTCAAAATTTTTCAAGTCACGTTCAGTCTTTATGATCTTTTTTGGCTATGAGTTGGCGAGCATAATTTGACGAATTCAAAGAGTGTAATAAACAGTATTATGCGACACAAAGAAATTTCGATCGATCCACTGACAGAATAATCTAAAATTTGTGTAATTTGAATAATTTTCTACTTTAATATTATATCACTTAAATTATCGTTATCCAAAGGGCGGTGTTTACTCGGTTCGTTCGTTTTATTTTCTTCCCACGAGAAACATTCTCATTTCATAAAGTGGATAATTATCGACACGGTATTAAAAGGGGGGAAGGATTGTTTGAAAGGGCAGAAAAAGGGGGAAATTCCAGGGGAGG
>NW_017100358.1:643100-643721 GCF_001263275.1 Habropoda laboriosa
CAACAAACCGGCAATACATCGTTAACCGGGATGGTTGGCAGATAAATGACGTGGTCGCCTCGCATCTGACGTGAATGAAGCCAGGATGGCTTACCTACGTGTCCGTCGGCCCGTGCGTGTACCTACGGGACCCACGGTGATCGCAATGACTACCTAATGATACATTGAACCGCGCTTTGCCTCGTGCACACCGGCAACTTTCCGTGGCTTTCGTTCCGATCGACCCTCTCTGCCCCGTGAAAGATGTGCACGAGCTAAATAGCCTCTGCTCTTTTAATATTTAATGTTCCTTTAATTTTCATACGAATTTTCAAGCTACGGATTCAAAGAGGAATTCGAACGGTAGAAACTGAGAAGTTTTCAAGCTACAGAATTAAAGAGAAATACGAAAGATAGAAACTGAGAAATTTTCAAGGTACAGATTTAAAGAGGAATTCGAAAGATGGAAACTGAGAAATTTTGTAAGTTACAGATTTAAAGAGGAATTCGAAAGATAGAAACTGAGAAATTCTAAAGATGGAAACTGAAAATTTTGTAAGTTACAGATTCAAAGAGGAATTCGAAAGATAGAAACTGAGAAATTCTAAAGATGGAAACTGAAAATTTTGTAAGTTACAGATT